>NC_089588.1:137487587-137641751 GCF_019320115.1 Miscanthus floridulus
TGTGAGGTAGAATCACAGGCCGTGATAACGGGCCATGGAACGGTTTTCATTAGCCGATAGATCTATTCAAGACCCAGCATGCCTTAACCGCACACTATGCACGATCAAGATTGACATAAAACAGCCGATAAAACATAACTCATCGTTTAAGGTGCAGATTAGATTAGTTTAGATTAATAAACGATGGGTTAAGAAGGATATAAAGCCGATCTAGATCAATCCCAATCGAGCAAAGTGATATTGCTGTAATTAAATAAATAATGAAAGCAATAAGCAATATCGGTAACTTAATGAATCTACCCGAAGGACGCCACCCTTAGATAGAGCCGATAACTTGACCTTAATCTAGTTCGAGCAGTGGAGGTTGACCGGATCGATGCAGCCATACTTGAACTAGGCAAGAGTCGATAACTAGTTTATACCAGAGTCGTAGTGGAGGTCGACCGGATCGATGCAGCCATACGAACAGAACTATAAGCCATGACGGTACTTACAGACAAGCCGGAGGTCTGCCAGACCGATGCAGCCCTGCTCACTGAAGCACTCATCGAGATCTACTCTACTCCTACTCCTAAGGGGTGGCCGAAGCCAAAAAAGTAAGTAACTTGTGTTTGATTGATTGTCCTTTACAATAGCCAGGGTCTAATATTTATACCCGGAGTCTAAACACGAATCCTACTCGAGTACGACTCATTACAATCTTCAGTACAAAAGAAAACATTCCTATCTTAAGATAACTTGGACCTAATCTTTCTCCTTTCATAGAGTCCGATATGTAGTTTCCCGACGCCAATTGCAGTTCATCTTCGTTATCTGCTGACATCATTCAAAGAGAGCCGATCCTAGAGTCGTATCTAAATCAGCTGATATCGATCCTTATGCAATCGATTCCTTGATTGGCACGATCTTGGAAGCCTTCGAATTCCCACGTTCTTCTCTCAAATTTTGGTGTAAACAATTACTTTATGCCTTTTTAATAAAAGATTTGGGTAATTTTATATAAAAATAGAGTAGATCCAATGACTATTATTGGTGATTGTGATTACAACATACCATAATGAACTCTAGACGTTTCTGATTATTATGGCCGGTTTCCATGAGTCCAGGGCAGAAAACTTTTCAAAAATAATTATTTCATCGGGACTTGAAATGTGACGATCTATATATGGCTTTCAGTGCAATCCATTCCTCCATTTGAGAAAGTTGAAATATCAATAAATCCGGCTTGGCCAGTTTTGAGAACCGGGTAGGCTAGTTTCGGCTGTGTCAGCCCTGAAACATTGGTTTGTTCGCCTAGGCTTTAAATGAGATGATTCAAATATGGTTTCTGACTGTCTCGACGATACAAGCATGCTGACGCAGTCTGTATGCAATTTGCACAATTTTGGGTGTCAACAAATCCCCCTATTTTTTAGTAAAGCTTGCGTACTAAAAAAACATCTTCAAAGCCAAAATTGACTCATTGTTGTAGTCTTCTTCAAATTATCAGCCACGCCATCTATTTGCTGCTTTGAACTTACACAGAGTAATGTCATCAGCTTCGTCCATCAAATCTTTGTACAGGCATAAAGTTGGGGGAAGCGCACTCAGCAGGCAGCCCCACCTGCACTTGACCCTCATCTTAATCCCCGCGTCTCGCCTCCCCCTTCTAAGGCATCTGCGTGCGAGGGTTCCTCCCGGCTACTTTCTCCCCTCCAGAATCATGCAGGTATGAGGACCTCAGGGATGGACGCTGATGGCTAATTGGCGAAGGGCAAGCGAGGGTCCGGAGTGACTCCGGGAAGCTTCGCACTAGGGCACAAGAGGCGTGGTCGCAGCGGCGGCGGCGTGTAACATCCTAGATGTTAACAAGTAATTAAAATTTTGATCATGTTCATCAATAAGCATAATCATCAAGCATCATGGCATAAATACATCTCATGTTTCAATTATACCATGTGTATGTTGCATATGTGTTGTGATGTGATTCCATGAAATGTTATCAAAAACATCAATTAAGTTGTTTTGTGATTTTATGCAATGAAAATTTCTTAAACAAGTAAAATATTGCTAATACAAACTTTCAAGTACAAAGTGTGTGCTTTCACATAGTATCAAAGTTGGGTTATGAAATTAAGTTAATTAGGTTCAAACTTGGATTCTAAATTTGAATTCAGCACTGTTTTTAGCACCTAGCCATTTTTTATTAACACATTGAAAATCGTAAATAAGTTCAATGTTTGGGGTTTTTTATAAACAATTTTCATAAATAAACTTGGTGCAACTTTGATCCTATGAATTGGTATGAAGATTAAACTTTGAAACTATGCTATTGGTTGAAGTGTTTGATCTGTGCCTAATCAATAATTAATTACCTAAAGAAGCTTAGTTGAAACTATTTTCTAAGCACTGAAACTGAATTTTGTTTTTAGTTTAGGTTACAAGATTTTGAAAATCTAGATCTCTCAAACTAGTGAGAGTTTGATGTGGATCCTTTAAGAGAAGTTGGACATCTCTTTAATATAAACAATTCTTAGTAATGAAGTTTTTCCAGTTCCTATTTGGAATCGGGAGAAAAAGGTGGGAGAAGATGCCCTGTCAGACAGCTACAATAACTTGCAGCAGCTTGCTCGTCCTGCTCACCGGCGTCCGTCATGACCTTTGCGGTGCTTCGCGCGCTTGGACGCGCATATGTCCATGTGGATGAGCTCATGATGGCTCTGGTTAAGTTGTAGACGTCGTCCTCCGCTATAAAACGCCCGCGCCGGTCACCGTCTCTCTTTTCCCCTCTCAACTCCGACGTCGGCCGTTTACATCACTGGCAAAATTCATCACTCTCGCTTCGTTCTAGTCCAATTCCTATCGCCCACAGCGTCACCTTGTCCTTGCGCTTCTGCTGAGCTCGCTCGAGCCATCCAATTTCATTGGAGTCAGCCACACACCGCCATCTTCCTCACGGCCGTACGTCAGCGCCGCCGTAAGCGCCCTCACCATGGCCAGCCCTCTGTGGCGCATCTCTCCCTTTTCCATAGTATGTTCTAGCATCCCCTTGATGCCGTGGTCGTCATCGTCTTAACCATTTTAACTATAGACCTCTAGACGCGTCAGGACGCCGCTGTGTCCACCGGTTCGCGCCGCTGTTTCTACCCCGATGCTGGCAAGGTTCTCTGCTCCATCTTCGCTTCGACCGCCGAGCCGACTATGTTGAGGTGAGACTCGCCGAGCTATCCCAAACCCTATCTAGGCCGATTAGGGGCCGTAGCAGCCGGACCGCTGCCACGCCACCGCGCTCTGCGCCGTCATGACTGCCATGGCCGCTATTGAGCTCGCGTGAAACCCTAGCTCGTTCAACCGGTACCCTAGGTAGCTACGCGTTTGAAGGGTCGAGATGGCGGACTAGAGGGGGGGTGAATAGTCTTTTCTAACCGATATAAATGCGGAATTAAAACAATCGGTCTAGCCAAGACTACACCCCACTATATATGTTCATTAGCACCTTGCAAAGATAACAAATATGCAACCAAGGTGCCGAGCTAGCTAGAGCTCTCCTAAACAATTCTAAGAGCAAGGTTACACAAACCTATGCCACTAGTATTTTAAGCAACAAGGGAGCTCCTACACATGCTAGTAAGCACAAGCACAAAGCTAACTAAGCTCAGTAGCAATGCTCAATAACAAGGCAATCAATGCCTAATTAGAGAGCGCAAATACTTAGCTACACAAACTAAGCAATGTGACTAACAAGGTTACTAAAACCAAATTAGCCACGCAAGGGAGCTACTTCTATGCTACACAAGCAAGAAGGTAATTAGCAAGCTACACAAGCTATCTAATTACAAGAGCAACTACACAAGCTTAATATGTATAAAAGTAATTGTAAGCTTGTGTAATGGGGATGCAAACCAACGGGAAGAACAAGGTTGACACGATGATTTTTCTCCCAAGATTCACGTGTTTGCCAACATGCTAGTCCCCGTTGTGTCGACCGCTCACTTGGTGGTTCGGCGGCTAATTAGCATCACCCGCTAAGCCCGCACGTCGGGCACCGCAAGAACCTACCCCTTGAGTGAGGGTAGCTCAATGACACGCTTTACTAGAGTTGCTCTTCGCGGCTCCCGCAGGGCGAGCACAATGCCCCTCACAAGCACTTCTCCGGAGCACCGCACAAGCTTCTTGCGCGCTTTGACGGAGACCACCACCAAGCCATCTAGGAGGTGGCAACCTCCAAGAGTAACAAGCACCACCGGCTTACAACTCGATCACCTAGTGCCACTCGATGCAACCTCACGATGCAATCGCACTAGAATCGCTCACTCACACTATCGGATGATCACTATCATGTATGTGTGAGTTGGATGGCTCCCAAGCACTACTACACAAGCCACCAAGGCTCTAGTGTGCTCAGCTACAGCCATGGCCGAAGGCCACTTTTATTTATAGCCCCAATGGCTAAACTAGCCGTTACCCCTTCACTGGGCAAAAATCGGGACGACCGGACGCTCCGGTCATGTTGACCGGACGCTGGACCTCAGCGTCCGGTCACCCACAGACGGCCACGTGTCCCGATTCCAACGGTCACTTGACCTGACCGGACACAGCAGCTTCAACTGACCGGACGCTGGACCCTCAGCGTCCGGTCGTTTCCAGTAAGCTCTCGAGCATGACCGGACGCATCCGGTCGAACATGATCGGACGCAGCACCAGCGTCCGGTCACTCTCCAGCTACTGCGACACTCCACGTCAGCTTGACCGGACGCACCCAACCAGCGTCCGGTGCTTTCAGACCCAGCGTCCGGTCAGTTGACCGACGCCAGCGTCTACGCGACCAACTCGTTTTCACTTCTAACTTCTTCACCCTTGCTCAAGTGTGCTAACCACAAGAATTTGCATTCGGCGCAATAGAAAATAGGCATTCCATTTTCCCGAAAGCGCCGAATCCCCCAAACCCATCTCACCCCTGCAAACACCACCTCCTTTGTAAATGTGCCAACATCACCAAGTGTACACCACCATGTGTATGTGTGTTAGCTTTTCATAATCATTTCCCAAAGGATGTTAGCCACTCAACTTGCCACGCCACTCGATCCTAGCGACGATGCAAAGTTAGATCACTCGAGTGGCACTAGATGACCGATATGCAAACAAGTTTGCCCCTCTTGATAGTACGGCCATCTATCCTAAACTCGGTCATAAACTTCTCTACACACATATGACCGGTGAAATGAAATGCCCTAGGTTATACCTTTGCCTTGCGCATTCCATTCCATCTCCTTCAATGTTGATGCAACACATGCACCAACATGATCAACAATGATATGATCCACCTCATATCATCATGTGATCATATTGGTTCATCGATCTTGACTTTACTTGCTCTTCACCGTTGCCATCGTCCATCGGCGCCAAGTCTTGCTCAAGCTTCACCGCCACGCGGTCCATCACTCCAAAGCCTTCGACTTGCCCTTCACGCTTGCAACCGGTCCATCAAGCCAAGTCTTGTCTTGATCTTCTCCACCTTGATCACATGACTCAATGTCATGTCTCATGTGCATTTAAGCTCCTTCATCATCACATGTGTGAGCTTTGCAACATCTCCAAGCCATTTTCACCTCCATGGCATATGTTGCTCACATACATGTACCTATGGACTAATCACCTGTGTATCTCACATAAACACAATTAGTCCACCTAGGTTGTCACTCAATTACCAAAACCAAACAAGGACCTTTCAATCTCCCCCTTTTTGGTAATTGATGACAACTCTACAAAGATATATAGATTAAGCTCTTTTGGATTCATGTTGCTTGCCCAAGCAATTTTATCATGTGTAAATGATTTTGGACAAGTACCACAAACCCGAAATGGTAGTATTAGCTCCCCCTACATATGTGCTAGAGTGTTTGATTTTAAGCTTGCACATATGCATAGATTTAGATTGTGGGAGAGTAATTACTACCGAATGATGCTAAGGTGTATAGAATAAACCTTTGAAGCGTGATACCATTCGTAGTTGCACCTTTAAGTTCATCCTTAGCACCATGATTAGCTAGATGTCACTTGGAAATAAAAACACTAGATACCTCATGAGATCAACATTAAAAATAAGGTACTAGCATTACTTCTAAAGCATACCAAGTGTCTAGCTATCCTCCTATGCATGCTAGTTATCAAATCATTATTCAAGTTCTACAACTAGCATACACCATACAAGCATGCATATTGAATTTGAAAGTTTTATGCAATGCATGCAAGCACATGAATATGCACATATCAAATGCAATCAATCAAAGTTCATGAGCTTGCTCCCCCTATTTGTGTGCTTCTCTTGTCCAAGAATTTTGATCCATCTCTTTTCTCCAATGTTGCTCCCTCTTTGTCCCATGTCCATGTCCTATCTCTTGTACAATCTCTCCCCCATGGTACAATTTCTCCCCCATATATCATTCATATCATATATTTGTACAACTTCTCCCCCTTTGTCATCAATTTCCATAAAGGTATGCTTCTTATTGATGCAAAGGTATACACTTTGGGGTAGATGGTTGAGACTAGAATTTTACATTTTTTATGAACATTACTTGAATATTGGAATGACACCACATGTAGATACCATTTAAAATTTGCAACTTGTACTACTTGTATCTTATCATTCTATGTATGGGTCATCCATTTTATTTCACTTAAGCTCTTGTAGGTGAGGAATGCATTCTTTATTTGATGATCACTTAAAATTGAAGATCATTTGTGGAACCTTCTTTTGCATGATAGATATCACTTGTATAATTGATACTATATGTAGATGTGATACCATTTGAAATAATTTTCTATTTTGGAACCACTTGTTGGATTTATCAATTTTGATCATCTTCTTGAACATTTGCTATCTTTATGAGTACCACTTATAGGATATCACTTATGGGTTGATCTAGACATTACTTATGACTTCTTGATGAAATACTTGAGTCTAGATACCACTTGAGACATACAAATTAGATATCCATTTGCATTGTTGTTTTATGCTTGTACTCTTATCATCATCATGAGCTTCTTATGTGACTTGAACTAAATTGTTTTGCTTAAGCTTTCAAGTCCGGTTTGAACCAATGACAAGCTTCTTCACACCTCATGTAAGGGTTATCTTGCCAATGTTGTACTTGTTACTTGTTTAGCAATTCAAATTAAGTCAAGTACTTGGGATCACTAGCTCATGAACAAATTCATATACTAACCACTAGATCAAGTAATCATTCAAGCAATAGTGGTAGGCTATGAATTTCAAACATTTCATTTGTAATGCATGATCCTATGAAGCATGTACTATATGCACTAACCACATACTAGTAAGGGATGAAATGATCATGCACATTACAATGATACATTTGCTATGTTGGAGTAGAGGATAGTCACATAGATTCCAATTCATTACTCCAATAGCAATGTGAAGTCCAATTAAAAGCTTGGTGAAGACCAATAGATACCAATTTGAATCTCATTCTTCACCCATATGACATGAATACCACTTATGATCAAGTGCACTTTCTTGTTGTGGTTCACTTGCTTTATTTTTTTTATGTTTGCTTTCATGAGAGAACTATTTGAAATACTACTTGAAATAACTATCTCTCTTTTGGGTGTTGCTTGCTTTTCTTGATCAATCCTTTTGATTGCTTCAACTAAGCATCTCAAGTGTCCCTCGGATCACCACTTCCATGTTAGCCTTCCAAGTACCACACTTGGTTAACCTACTCATAGGCGGCAAGCCCCTACACTAGGGAGAAGTGACCTCTTTCCAAGAACCATTCTTGATACTCACTTGAAATGATTTGATTGATTGATCCAAGTGATGGACTTATCTTGATGAGTAAACTTAATTCCTTCTTTAAGTCCTTTTCTTTCTACTTGTTTAAGTCCTTTTCTTTCTACCAAATGATCTCCAATCACAACTAGAACTTAAACTTTATCTTCATCTTGAGTTTGATCTTGATCTTCTAATTTGAGTACCAAAAAGTGTGCAAAGTACACTCCACAATCAAATGGCCTTGTACTCTTTGTTTGTCATGCCTTTAGATCATCTCAAAACCAAACTTAGGTACCTCAAACACTTGTAAACATGTTTCCAACTTGAGGACCTTTCAATCAAAGTGACTCTAGATTAATCCAATACTTGTCACTTTTATGGCAGATTCTGTACTCTCCAAAGAACTAAGCATATTTCTCAAAGTACAAATCCAAATACCACGAAATTTGGTGGAGATGAGCTTCACTAAGTTATCTAGTATCCATAAAAATTTTAGCTTCATTTGATCTCATATGGACTGCTAAATTTTAATTCTTCCACCACTGCTACATGCTGAAAACTGCTGCACTATAGCTGACAAGAACCACTCCAAAACCGAAGCATTTATTATCCAATTTCCATGAAATCTCTACAGAATCTCATACCATAAGTCTAGAGCATGTACACCAATTTTCATGCCAATCCAATAGGTTTTGATCTCTCAAATATGGCTAAGTTCACAGCTAGCTCAGATTTTGCAATATAGGATATATTTCAACAATTGAGCTATACTTCATCAAATGTGAATCAAACTTGATCCTAACTTGTTTGAATACTTCCATAAGACATATATCCATTCAAACCACTTACTAAAAGTCATCTCATGAATTTATCCAACACAAATTAATCCAAACTTGATTACTAAGCAATTATCCATTCAAACATCTTATAGCAAGCAATATTGCATATTTATCCAATTCAATCAACTCATATGCACCCAAATGAAATGATCAACAAGAGATATACCTTGGTTAGCTCATGATCATCCAATTAGCAAGCTTCAACTCAAATATTTGCAAGCCATCAAATATATCCAAAGAATTACCAACAACTTGAATATGACACTTGTATGTTGTAGCACTTGGACTTCATTCAACTATCATGGCATTGGGATAATGATCATCACTTAGCAATACTTGGCTCAACCACAAGATCAACAAGATGAATATCATTTGAACCAAGCCTCCAATGCCGATGGTACCTACAATCAATCATCCACTTTTGATGGTACCCAAAAAAGTTTGGGTCCTCTCAAGTTAGGAGCAACATACTTAGGTAACGCCTTAGTATGAGTAGCGGGATGTTTTGCAATTTCAACCAATGAGGTACCATTGCCATCCTTCCTAAGCATAGAATCATCATCAATTGAAATAGGCTTAGGAGTGTTACCTAGGGGACATGAATGTGCCATGTGTCCCCTTTCCCGGCATGAGTAGCACTTTCTCTTTGATTGAGCCTTCTCTTCCTTGCTCATGTGGTGCTTCTCATTGCCTTGCCTCTCATGGATTGCTTGAGCCTTCTTCTCAAGCTTGGTAGGACACTTAGAGGCAAAGTGTCACATACTTCCACACTTGAAGCACTTGATGTGAGCATAGACTTTCTTCTCATCTTCATTCTTGCTCATCATCTTGGCATCTTGGATTTGCATTTGATGCCTTGCCTTTCCACCCCTTCTTGTTTTCTTCTTCTTTATCATCAAATTACCACCATCTTCATGGTTGATCTTGATTTGAACTTGGGGTGTCTTCTCTTGCTCAACTTGTGGCTTTGGTTGAGGCTTCACTTGTTGCTTCACCAATTGCTTGGTTGGGCAATTGAGGTAAGATGACCCCAAGTGCGGCACTTGAAGCACTTCACATGCCTTAGCCTCTCTTCTTCTTTCTTCAACTTGAGCTTTTCTTCATTTGGGCAACTATTTACAAGATGTCCCACTTCATGGCACTTGAAGCACATGAAATGAGAGAGCTTCTCTTGTTCTTGCTTCTTCATCTCTCTTTCATATCTTCTCTTGCCCCATCTTTTGCCCTTGATCTTGCTCTTGTTGAAGCTAATGCCACTTGTGTCATTGCGGCTTTCTTGATGATTGACTTTGCTAGTCTTGAAGCCGACTCCACTCTTGTCACCAAAGTTTCTTTGAGTCTTCAACACATGCTCAAAGGTGACTTGAGAGTTGTAGCACCTCTCTAACTTGTTGCTCAATTTCTTCACTTCATTTTTGAGCTCATTGTTCTCCTTCAAAAGGTTAGTCTCACAAGACATAGAAGTAGAACAAGCATCTATATGTGAAGAGCATGGCATATCTAATAAATCATCACAAGAGGTGGATACATGCTTCTTGCCTACATCACAAGGGTTAGCAATAGTATGTGATTGATCAATTGACCCATGTGATGAACTCTCATTATTTTTAAGTTTCTTTGTAAATACTTTAATGAGAGAAGCATGTTGTTCTAATAATTCATCATGAGATGCAAGTAGTGTCTTATGATTCAATTTAAGCTCATCAAGTGAAGATTTATAAGCATCAAGAAATTTCTTATGTTCTTCACAAGAGTTCTTTAGAAATGAGTTTTCATTTTCTAATTTCAATGTTTTATCTTTCTCATTTTCTAAAGACATGGTCACGCTAGCAAGTCTACTAACAAGCTCATCATATGAATCAACATGATCAACCACATCATCATTTGATACCTTAGTGTCACCTTGTGACATGAGACAATGTGGTGAGGTAGATGGAGAGCTTGTAGTAGCATTATCATCATGGCTCGAGCATGAATCATCATCACCATCAAGTGTGCATGGGGTAGCAACATCACTTGCAACACTTGTGGCATCATCATCAACCTTGTCAAGTGAACTTGTAGTGGATTGATCATCATCATCCTCACTTGACAATGAGGTGGAGCAATCTTCCACAATCACCAAATTGTGGTTATGCTCAACACACTCATGTGTCTCCTTCTTGGGCTCATCCTCCTTCTTGAATTTTCCATCATCCCATGTGGAGGAATCACCGAAGGTGTCCTTGATGGACTCCCATAACTCACGAGCGGTTCCCTTGATGTTAACTTGTTTCATCAAATCAAAGCTCAAAGCATCCATTAGAAAACAACAAGCATGTGCATCAAATTCATAGAGAATTCTTTGAGCTTTTGTGAGATTTCTATGATCCAAGACATGGGTGAGACCGCTAGTGACAACCCACCAAAATCTAGGTCCCTTTACACGAAAATGATCAAGCATGTGATTTTTCCAAAGTGCAAAGTTTGTGCCATTGAAAATGTGATTCTCACAACCATCTAGCCCATTAGGTGCCATCCTCTCGGGTCGGTGAAGACCACAAATGAGAGACCAGGCTCCGATACCACTTGAAGGGTCGAGATGGCGGACTAGAGGGGGGGTGAATAGTCTTTTCTAAAATTAATCACGTCGGCTAACCGATATAAATGCGGAATTAAAACAATCGGTCTAGCCAAGACTACACCCCACTATATATGTTCATTAGCACCTTGCAAAGATAACAAATATGCAACCAAGGTGCCGGGCTAGCTAGAGCTCTCCTAAACAATTCTAAGAGCAAGGTTACACAAACCTATGCCACTAGTATTTTAAGCAACAAGGGAGCTCCTACACATGCTAGTAAGCACAAGCACAAAGCTAACTAAGCTCAGTAGCAATGCTCAATAACAAGGCAATCAATGCCTAATTAGAGAGCGCAAATACTTAGCTACACAAACTAAGCAATGTGACTAACAAGGTTACTAAAACCAAATTAGCCACGCAAGGGAGCTACTTCTATGCTACACAAGCAAGAAGGTAATTAGCAAGCTACACAAGCTATCTAATTACAAGAGCAACTACACAAGCTTAATATGTATAAAAGTAATTGTAAGCTTGTGTAATGGGGATGCAAACCAACGGGAAGAACAAGGTTGACACGATGATTTTTCTCCCAAGGTTCACGTGTTTGCCAACACGCTAGTCCCCGTTGTGTCGACCGCTCACTTGGTGGTTCGGTGGCTAATTAGCATCACCCGCTAAGCCCGCACGTCGGGCACCGCAAGAACCTACCCCTTGAGTGAGGGTAGCTCAATGACACGCTTTACTAGAGTTGCTCTTCGCGGCTCCCGCGGGGCGAACACAATGCCCCTCACAAGCACTTCTCCGGAGCGCCGCACAAGCTTCTTGCGCGCTTCGACGGAGACCACCACCAAGCCGTCTAGGAGGTGGCAACCTCCAAGAGTAACAAGCACCACCGGCTTGCAACTCGATCACCTAGTGCCACTCGATGCAATCGCACTAGAATCGCTCACTCACACTATCGGATGATCACTATCATGTATGTGTGAGTTGGAGGGCTCCCAAGCACTACTACACAAGCCACCAAGGCTCTAGTGTGCTCAGCTACAGCCATGGCCGAAGGCCACTTCTATTTATAGCCCCAAGGGCTAAACTAGCCGTTACCCCTTCACTGGCCAAAAATCGGGACGATCGGACGCTCCGGTCGTGTTGACCGGACGCTAGACCTCAGTGTCTGGTCGCCCGCAGACGGCCACGTGTCCTGATTCCAATGGTCACTTGACCTGACCAGACACAGTAGCTTCAACTGACCGGACGCTGGACCCTCAGCGTCCGGTCGTTTCTAGTAAGCTCCCGAGCATGATCGGACGCGTCCGGTCGAACGCGATTGGACGCAGCACCAGCGTCCGGTCACTCTCCAGCTACTGCAACACTCCACGTCAGCTTGACCGGACGCACCCAACCAGCGTCCGGTGCTTTCAGACCCAGCGTCCAGTCAGTTGACCGACGCCAGCGTCTACGCGACCAACTCGTTTTCACTTCTAACTTCTTCACCCTTGCTCAAGTGTGCTAACCACAAGAATTTGCATCCGGCGCAATAGAAAATAGGCATTCCATTTTCCCGAAAGCACCGAATCCCCCAAACCCATCTCACCCCTGCAAACACCACCTCCTTTGTAAATGTGCCAACATCACCAAGTGTACACCACCATGTGTATGTGTGTTAGCTTTTCATAATCATTTCCCAAAGGATGTTAGCCACTCAACTTGCCACGCCACTCGATCCTAGCTACGATGCAAAGTTAGATCACTCGAGTGGCACTAGATGACCGATATGCAAACAAGTTTGCCCCTCTTGATAGTACGGCCATCTATCCTAAAATCAGTCATAAACTTCTCTACACACCTATGACCGGTGAAATGAAATGCCCTAGGTTATACCTTTGCCTTGCGCATTCCATTCCATCTCCTTCAATGTTGATGCAACACATGCACCAACATGATCAACAATGATATGATCCACTTCATATCATCATGTGATCATATTGGTTCATCGATCTTGACTTTACTTGCTCTTCACCGTTGCCATCGTCCATCGGCGCCAAGTCTTGCTCAAGCTTCACCGCCACGCGGTCCATCACTCCAAAGCCTTCGACTTGCCCTTCACGCTTGCAATCGGTCCATCAAGCCAAGTCTTGTCTTGATCACATGACTCAATGTCATGTCTCATGTGCATTTAAGCTCCTTCATCATCACATGTGTGAGCTTTGCAACATCTCCAAGCCATTTTCACCTCTATGGCATATGTTGCTCACATACATGTACCTATGGACTAATCACCTGTGTATCTCACATAAACACAATTAGTCCACCTAGGTTGTCACTCAATTACCAAAACCAAACAAGGACCTTTCAGCGTTGTCCTGGGGAGCACGTTGATGCCTTCTTCGTTGCCGGAGACCTTGCCGTCGGCGAGATAGCCGCCGTACCCGCTGGCTCACGCGTGGTCAAGGTCGGGAGGGGTCGGTGTTGACCCAGCCCCACATGTCAGTGAGGGAGAGTAGAGAGGAGGAGAGTGAGAAAAGGTTTTCAACCATTAATCTTTTTCAGAAAATGAATAAATGTGCTGATTCTTGTTTAATTCATATCTAATTATAGAATTGAGATAAATTATGAAAAAATTTGTGTGGCTTTGTTATGAAGTACTCTATTGCTGAAAAATATGAGTTAGCCATTTTCAGTAATTTTGCTATGCTTAAAAATTACATATTTTAATAGAAAAATGCTATATGTATTATTTTTGTAGGCCAAAATAATAATCCTTTAATCATAAAACTTTTTGTGTAAATGTCATGTGCTAATACCTGTCTCCACAAATAGTTTGGTATTATTTTGATATTTCTAACTTGCTTAATTAATTTAAGTCTGTTTAAATGTTTTTTCTATGTTTAAATAAATACTAAAATGAATTAGTAAATGGAAAAATGTTTTGGTGACTTTTAAATGTTGCGTGAAGTCATTGGAACACCAAAACATCTGTTGTTCCTTAGAAGATCAATATCCTTCTAATAACAAAACATAACTTGTTTTGAGAAATAAATTAAACACTGTTTAATAAACTCTAGTGATGCAACTGTACCGTGAAGGAAAGTTATACTCAAGTTTGTTAATCTTGTTTGAGTTCATCCATGCAATTGTATGCATCTTTCATGCATCATGTTTTTTGAATTTCATAATGTTAAGCATGCATCCTTTACTCACGTGTAGTGACCGAAGGTGATCGTTAATCCAGTTCTAGAGGAAGAAAATCCACCAATGGAGGTTGGTTTTGATATCTGTGGTTCATCACAGGAACCAAACTTTTCTACTAACCAAGGCAAGCCCCGGAGCATACAACCTTTCCTTGTTGTTTACAAATACTTTTATCACTTGAGTCCTATAATATGTGCACAAAGTAATAGGAAATGGTTTAATACCAATTGCTGCATGCCTGCCTTGATATTCTGAATACTTATCCTTGTTACCCTTTTATAATGATAGACTAGTAGCGCTTAGCATGCTTAGCTGATAAGAGTTGAGTGATGAGTTTATCATTCACAAAGGTTCTTCACACAGGGAATGTCTTGAAAGTTGAATATGAAAATATATGGAAATGGAGAACAGACGGGACATGGGATATGTTTCTGGTGGTTAAGCCGACAGGGTTGCCTGGTCGTGCTTGTCCCCTCTGTGTCGATTGAGGACCATCCGTTGTAGACCTGCGTGACTCGAGACTTTGCAGTACTGACCACATACCCTAGTAAGCCGAATACCTTGGCTATTCCATTACGTGAAAAGACAACCACGCACTAGGAATGGGAGATGGCGGGAGTAGCGTATTCCCACCCTGTGATACCATCCGAAATGGCGTAGGGCGGTGGAGTACTGTGCTCTCGGGTAGCGCGGACCGGTTCACGTTTTGGAGGATCCGAGAGAAAGGTTGATATATGTTGGTCTGGGACCTGCATATGTCATGTGGTTGGGAATCCCCAGCTGGGTTTAATCGGTTCGAATCGGTGTTGCTTCTCGAAGGAGACTCGATTCCCTGCTCTGGATCATAGTTAATCAATGGAAGAACAATACTTATGAATATGGGATGAGATGTTTGATAAAGTGATTGAATTAGATTAGGTGCAAATTGGATACTATCAATGAATTAATGTCGAGTTAAAATATTGAAAGTAAGGATCCATAAGTAGTAAGCTTTTATGCAAAAGCTAATCTTGATTCTTGCTAAACCTTCTTGTATCCCTTAAGACTGCATATCCTTGGAGTCTTTCCTTTTAGTCGGGTAAGTCTTGTTGAGTATCCTCAAGTTCTCAGGGTTTGTAACCCCTGTTGTAGGTGAACCCCAGCAGCCGATAGCCTTTTACCCTTGTTATATGTCTGTTCTAGAAGATGAAGGCCAGCAATAGATGTAATATACTCTCATCCTTGGGCAGGATGATATCTAGTTATTAAATAAGATTATGTTAGTCATGCTATCTTACTTAGTATGAGAAAGTAAAACTTATGGTTTGTAAGACTTGAATAAATGGTTTGTAAACTTATGGTTTGTAATACTTCCGCTATTTAACTCTGATGTAATATTTTTGTATCAACTGTTGTAATACTGTAATGTCTTCTGTAATGATACTGATCGGATATGAAAAGTGGATGATTCGGGGTTCCCCGAGGACACGTTACAGACTACCAGAATTGTCTGGTTCCCGTGCACAACAGTCGGAGGTCTTTAAGACAATGACAGGTGTACGTGGGCCAGCATAATTTTGGTGGTCTGTTACACGGCGCGAGCGCAGGACTGGACTCCAGCTAGGGTTTGAACAATTACATTTGTAGCTTGGTGGACCGAGCTGCCAGTCGTGCAGACTGGTGAACCCTAGTGTAATTTCACGTTGCCCCCGGGTGTGGTCTATAAATACCTGGGGGCGCCCCATTGTAAGGCCAGAGTTATTTTGGCAATTAATGGGCATTTATTCCGCATTTTTCCACCGGACTCACCTCGCTTGAGAAACCCTCGACTCTCGCTCTCAAGGGAAGCCCTCGTCCTCCCCCGCCTAATCTTTAGCGAGGGTGGGTGCCACCAGCCATAATTATTATGATCTCGATCATGATATTTGACTTAGTACAGCCAACATCCTGTCTTTATATTGCTCCAAAGCATAATGTAATCACTAAATTCGGTCCCCCAACATGTCAAATTAGCATCTTGTTTAAGTCATATTATCTATTGTAACATCCTTTATATTATATCATGAGACAATGGCTTTGCCGTCTCCTCTCTCCTTGGCCTCGCCCCACGTCGTCGCCATCGCACATCCTCACCTCGGTATCGCTCAAGTCGCCACCTCATCAGGTTGCCCCTCCGTTGCCCGACCTCGCCATTGTCTTCGTGCCTCGCGCCATCGTCATTCCGGCGCCTCAGTATCTTTTCGCGCCGCCTCGCCTACGTTGATATGGTGCCTTGCTTATGTGGTTTAATTTGTCACTTCTCCTATATTTCAGGTGTCTGAATTTTAAGATGATTTCAGGCAACACTCTTGTATTACCAATTAGTACAAGAAAATTATCACTTTTTTGATTTGTTGTTTGTCTTTGTGTTATAACATATCAAATTTTTGTCCTTGTATGACTATAGAAATAATTGTAAATTGTTAAATTGTCTTTGTGCCAACATATATAAAATTTTGTCAGGTTTGTGGTTTTGTCCGACAGGTTTTTTATTCCCGGAACCAAAAATTGCAGATTGTGTCTATAGAAATTGCAATGAACTAAAACTATAATCTTAGTATAAAATATATGCAATAACCGTCGCATGAAACAAAACTAAAATTCAGGCCCCTGAAATTTAGCAAATCCCTTAATTTGTATTTTATTCAATTTCTCCTATTGGATTTATATTTATTAATTGAGTCGTTGTATTGTATTCGATTTCTCCTATTGGATTCGTATGGGGAGTCCATCACGTTGGAGGTGGGGACACAAACAAAGGAAAGAAAAATTATTAAAGATTAGATCCAACTAAACGGAACATTGAAAAGAGGATTACTGGACAAAAAAAACAAAATCCGAATAGAGATCAGAGTTGAACGAAAAAATTGTGGCAGAAATTTTGCCTCTTTATTATATTTATATATATATATTAGACGTACTATTCTAGCTGGCCGCAGAATAAGTTATTCTGTGGCCACTTTGAGTTGCTATAATTACTATACTAATTTACGAGATTATGGTAACTCTCACATAAGTGATTTATTATAGCATTATGGTAAGTATCATCTTGAATTACAGTAACCCATGTATCGTAAATGTGTATTGTCATTATCGTAAATTGGTATAAACATTATCGTAAATTAAGGTGGACATAGAATAAGTTATTCTGTGGCCAGCTGCAGAATAGCCTTACCTATATATATATATATATATATATATATATATATATATATATATATATATATATATATATATATATATATATATATATATATATAAAGAGAGAGAGAGAGAATATTCAGTAGCAATCTACAAAATAAATTATTCTGTAGCCACCTCCGTTTACGATAATTTTATATACTAATTTACGATAATGTCAATACATATTTAAAATAGTTGGGTTACTATAACATATGGGAATATTTACCATAACGTTATAGTAAATCACTTAGTAAGAAGTTACTGTAATCTCGTATATTAACATAGTAATTATCGTAACTCAAAGTGGCTACAGAATAAATTATTTTGTAGCCAGCTATAGGGTAGTAGTTATATATATATAGAGAGAGAGAGAATATTCAGTAGCTAGCTACAAAATAAATTATTCTGTAGCCACCTCCATTTACGATAATTTTATATACTAATTTACGATAATGTCAATACATATTTAAAATAATTGAGTTACTATAACATATGGGGATATTTATCATAACGTTATAGTAAATCACTTAGTAAGAAGTTACTGTAATCTCGTATATTAACATAGTAATTATCGTAACTCAAAGTGCCTACAGAATAAACGGGGAAAGAGGATGATATGGCCACTATGGGAGGGGCCTAGAAAAAGCTGTCACCAGTAGGCACCCGGCGCAAAGAGAGATGCTGCGGCACGTGGAAGAAGCGAGGGCATCGATATCATGGGTGGAATAGATAATTAATGCGGTGGAGCATTATTTTTTTGCCTTTTGGTGTAGCGTCACGATGATCCTGTCCCCTCTCCGATCTGTTCCATCTTCCAAGGCAGCAGCTAGAGAGCATCAACCCGGAAGCAACTTGGAACAAAAAACAGGGGGCGGCTGTGGCTCCTCGGCTTGATCCGTCGATACCCGGCGGGAAGCCGGATCCGGCGAGAAGGGGAGCCGGATTCGCGACCAGCGGTGGCCGGTGACTCGGTGAGTTCTATCTCGCGCTCTTCGGTCCTTTGTGTCCATCCAAATAGCTCCTAGGTATACACACAGTAGCCTCACTCCTTGGGTTCGCCCAGGACAGATCTGATCCATGGAGACCGCAACGGGGGCACTATCGAGGGTCATCACCAGGCTTGGTGTTCTTCTCACCGACGAGTACAATCTGCCAAAGAGAACCCAAGTGGGAATCCACGAAAAGTTTAAGCATTCAGGGTGCATTTTACTCTTTATTTTCTATATAAATTTGTCAAACTAAATATAGCACAACACTGTTTTAAAATTACGATCTTTTTTTAGACAGAGGGAGTACCATAATTAGTATGGCTACATGTGAGCCCCCAGATTAAAAGAATTAAAATCTCATGTTCCTTGTAAAAGTTTTAACAAATTTGATAGAAGTTTTTTGAAATGATGTGCCATACAGTGTTATGATTCATGGAGATCGGTGTGGATAGATCTATATGTGGATCCCACGTTAAAACCTGACCCTAAAATCAAACATTTGTTCACACATTAGTGTCGGGGACCTAATACCGGGGTACCTAATGAGGAGGAACCAATGACCCAACGAACGTTGATACTTCGGATTAGACGAGAACGCTACTGCGTTTCTTGTCCGAACGACGGAAGGCTGGTTCTGCCTCACCGACCTCCGGCGGCTAGAGCCTGCCTCGTCCGACGGCTAAGGGCTGGCTCCGCCTCGCCCGACCATCGAGGGCTGGCTCCGCCTCGCCCGACCCCTGAGGACTGGCTCTGCCTCGCCCGACGTCCGAGGACAATTTCCGCCTCGCCCGATGGCTGAGGACAGGCTCCGCCTTGCCCGACGGCCGAGGGCAGACTCCGCCTCACTCGACGAGTACACCCTGCGCCTTCATAATGGTGGGCATAGGGTACGACATGACATTCGAGTCAAACGCAGCACCAAGGACCATGCCCTGCACCGCGGCAGGAAAGTACCGCCAGGGTACGACGGGATGGGCGCTTTAGGCCATTCTGGGCGTGGCAGGGTCCGAATAGTGTTGTAGGCGCCGCCTTCAGCCCTCGGACGCGGAACCTGACATAGATATACGACAACCACTACGGTCCAAGAAGAGACTCGCGTCGTCTACAGTGACGAACGTACCGTCACCGCGTCGTCCGCTCCCCATAGGGCCACGGGTCAACACCCTTGTCCGACACGCCGCCCGGAGGAACGGGACGGGACGTGACCACTTGCTGATCCAGCAAGGGCATGGCGTCGTCGGCACACAGGCATCCGGCGAACGTGCCAATCTCTGACACCATCTGGCCGTGTCAGCGAGGCTGGCTCAGCGGAAAAGGAGGGCCCAACACCTTCGAAGGGGCTCCTTGGCCTCTGGTTTTTTCTCCTTTCTCCAACGTGTAACCCCTGCTCCCCCTTGGTCTATAAAAGGGAGAGCAGGGCACCCCGCTAAAGGGACGGATAAGCTCATAGTGAGTCCAACCAACACGACTCAACAACACACATCACAGACAGCCAAGCTGCCACCAGGCTCTTAGCATCCTTTCGACCATTCCATCAGAGACTTGGGACCAGTCCCTCTCTCGACCGTTTGTACCACCTACTACGAACCATTTTTGTTGTTAATAACACGAGCAGCAACAGACTGGACGTAGGGATACTCAGCCTGAACCAGTATAAACCTTGTATGCTTTAGCGCACCATCCGGGCCTAACGCGCACAAATATAAATTTACTAGTTGGTGTTGATTCGAAACACCGATAGTTGGCACGCCAGTTAGGGGCCTTTGCGCGTTCCAAATCAGGCCTCGAATGGCTAACCACGCAATCAGCTAGGTCCCGGGCACACACGTGCGTTTTGGTGACCTGGACTTCATCGTCACGGTGGGAGAAGAGTTGGTGTTGGCCCATCTCACCATCCAATCTCTCCCCTCCATCGGCTCCGGTTACCAGAGGCTTGAGGGCTAGCCCGGCGTCTCCCTTGGACCCCAGCCGTCCAGGGAGGTCCCACGCCACCTCACCCTCTCTCCGGAATGCTCTACATGGAGCGCCTCAACGGCGTTTCCGTTCGGTCTCCGCAACGCCGTGGTGACCGTAAGCCACCTTATGGCCCAGCGCGTGATCCCGTCCCCCGCGAACAATGAGTTCGTGGGGATGATTGAAAGCGTCACAGAATCCCTCCACGGCCTCCTCGCGGAGGGTCCGGGGTCGGACTCTGGCTCTAACTTCGGCAGGGGGAGCCACCATCCCTCCCGGGAATGTTTCATGGCAGAAACCTCCGAGGGACACGTCGAAAGCGCCACCGAGAAGGAGGTCACCCCGGCGGGCAACCTCGGCGATGGAACCAAAGGAAGAATGGCGGCCCCGTCCCACATAGGGGTGGAGCTGCTAAAAGCCCAAAAATGGGAGATCAATGAGGCTGGACAACAGCTTGTTCGGGAATATGAGTTGGTGGATCGAGAGATCGAACGCCGCGCAGACGGTGGGCACGCACGCACGATGGCCCGCGACGTGAACCGAAGGATCATCGCCAACGATGAAACCATTCCGCACTTTGCTCGGGTGAGCCAGAACATCGCTGCTACCACAGCCTTGCTCCATGGCCTTCCAGAGGCCGCAACGCCCGAGGATCACCAGGCCCGCCATGAAATCCGCGTGCTGCTCGAACGTGCGGCGGCGCAGCAGGCGGAGAGCTCATTGTCTCAACGACGCGAGCTCAACACCAGCCAGCATACGCCCTCAGTACATCCCGCTAGGGACGCATCAGTCCACCAGGCACCACAAGGCGGCGGGCAGTGCGTTGCAACCTAGATACATCAGCGTCTCGGCCGCGACCGCGACGCACGCAGCACCATCGACGCCCACAGGCTCACCTACAGCGACCCAAGGGAAGGAGCCCGCCACGGCTATCATCCTCGACGCGGCGAACGCTACGACAGCGGCGAGGACCGGAGCCCGAGTCCCGGCCTGCCAGGCCCTCAGGCCTTCGGCCGGCACATCCTCAACGCTGCGTTCCCACCGGTATCGACCGCCTACCAATATCCCTAAGTATTCTGGGGAAACAAACCCCAGACTCTGGCTTGAAGATTATCGACTTGCCTGTCAAGCCGGTGGCACAGATAATGACGACTTCATTATCCGCAACCTTCCACAGTTCCTCGCCGATTCGGCACGAGCGTGGTTGGAGCACCTTCCGTCCGACGCCGTCCAGGGTTGGGCGGACCTAAGGGAGATCTTTGTGGGGAACTTCCAGGGCATGTACAAGCATCCTGGGAACCCCTGAGACCTCAAGAACTGTCGCCAAAAGGCCGGCGAAACCCTCCACGGGTATATTCGGTGCTTCTCCCGATAGTGCAACGAGCTCCCTAATGTCACCGACGCTGATGTGATATTAACCTTCCTGTCTGGGAGAACCTGCCAGTCTTTGGTTCACAAGCTGGGACGCAAGGGCCCGCGGACCACCAAGGAGCTTCTAGACATCGCCACCAGCCATGCCTCAGGAGAGGAGGCGGTCAGAGCAATCTTCGACCGTCCCGACGGCAAGGCGAGGGCATCGGCAAAGGCGCCTCCAACCATTCCGCCAAAAGGAAGAATAAGAAGCAACGGCGCGATGACTCGCTCGTGGCCGCTACCGACCGCAAGGGTGGTTGGAAGCCCACGGAGGGCACTCCAAATCACTTCGAAAAAATGCTCGAGGGGCTATGCTCGAACCATGCCTTTCCCGTAAAACATTTGCTCAAGGACTGCGGCCTCATACGGAAGTTCTTAGCCAGAAGCGCCAGCAAAGGGGAGCAGGGGAAGGAGCCTGCCCCCACTATGGATGACGCAGAGGAGAAGGACGACAGCTTTCCGACACCGAACGGCTACCTTATGATCTTCGAGGGATCAGCGGCTTATGACTCCAAACACCGCTAGAAGGTCGCACGTCACGAGGTCTATACGACCGAACTAGCGACACCTACCTTCCTCCGGTGGTCAGAATCCGCCATAACCTTTGACCGGACCGACCAACCGGACACCGTCCCGCACCCAGGGAGGTATCCGCTTGTCGTCGACCCGATTGTCGGCCCAAAGCGGCTCACCAAAGTACTGATGGACGGAGGCAGCGGCCTCAACATCATGTACGCCAAAACGCTCGACGAGATGGGTGTCGACCGGACGAACCTCCACCCAACCCGAGCACCCTTTCACGGCATTGTGCCCAGGAAATAGGCCATGCCACTGGGACAGATCGATCTGCCCATCACCTTTGGGGATCAGTTCAATTACAGGACCGAAACCCTCACCTTTGAGGTGGTTGGGTTCCCCGGAACTTTCCACGCCATCCTAGGACGACCATGCTACGCGAAGTTCATGGCCGTCCCAAACTACACATACCTCAAGCTGAAGATGCTGGGCCCCCACGGGGTCATCACCGTCGGCACCTCCTTCCAGCGGGCCTACGAGGGCGAGGTCAAGTGCTACGGCCACGCCGTAGCAATCGTCGCCTCCGGGAGCTCGCCGCCCTCAAGAAGGAGGTCGCCGAAGAGGCACCCGACGCGAAGAAATCAACCGGGTCGTTCAAATTGGTAGAGGGCTCCAAGGAGGTCCTCATAGATCCTAGCAGCTCCGAGGGTAAAGTGGTACATATTGGTACCACGCTCTCCTCCGAATAGGAAAGCGCACTCGTCGACTTCCTCCGTGACAACAAAGACATCTTTGCGTGGAAACCCTCGGATATGCCAGGCATTCCGAGGGAGGTCGCTGAGCATACCTTAAAAATCCATCCAGGCTCCAAGTCGATAAAGCAACGTCTGCGTTGCTTCGACGAGGAAAAACGCAGGGCCATCGGCGAAGAGATAGCAAAACTATCGGCCACCGGATTCATCAGGGAGGTACACCACCCAGAGTGGTTAGCAAATCCCATTCTTGTATGAAAGAAGAGCGGGAAATGGAGGATGTGTGTTGACTATACGGGTCTCAACAAGGCATGCCCAAAGGACCCGTTTCCTTTGCCGCACATAGACCAAATAGTCGATTCTACCTCAGGGTGCGCAAACCTCTGCTTCCTTGATGCGTACTCCGGCTACCACCAAATCGCAATGAAAGAGTCTGTCCAGCTCGCGACGTCTTTCATCACCCCCTTTGGATCGTACTGCTATGTCTCAATGCCATTCGGTCTAAAAAACGCTGGGGCTACTTACCAGCGTTGTACGCTCAAGTGCTTCGGGGACCTCATCGCGCGGACCATTGAGGCCTACGTCGACGACATCGTAGTTAAATCCAAATAGGCTAGCCACCTCGTCGCTGATCTTGAGCAAACCTTTTCGAAACTCTAGGCGAATGGCATCAAACTCAATCCCGAGAAATGTGTTTTCGGGGTCCCAAGGGGCATGCTCCTCAGCTTCATCATCTCTGAACGTGGCATCAAAGCCAACCCAGAGAAAATCTCAGCCATCACGAGGATGGGCCCGATTTAGAACATAAAGGGGGTTCAACGAGTCGTAGGGTGCCTTGCCGCCCTCAGCCGATTCATCTCGCACCTCGGCAAACGAGGACTCCCCCTTTATCAGCTCCTGAAGAAAGCTGACCACTTTGAGTGGACAGCCGAGGCCCAGGAGGTGCTTGACATGGTCAAACTACTTCTGACAAAACCCCCGGTCCTAGTTCCTCCAAGCGACGGAGAATCCCTCCTACTATACATAGCGGCCACCACACAAGTGGTCAGCACTGCCCTTGTAGTAGAGCGGGAGGAAGAGGGGCACGCCCTCAAGGTGCAGCGCCCTATGTACTTCATTAGTGAGGTACTATTCGACTCCAAAACCCGCTACTCCCAAATCTAGAAGCTCCTTTACACCGTCCTCATCACCAAGAGGAAGCTACACCACTACTTCGAGTCACATCCTGTGATGGTCATGATGTTGTTCCCCCTCGGCGAGGTCGTCTAGAGCCAGGACGCCATGGGAAGAACTGCAAAGTGAGCGCTCGAGCTGATGGATCAAGGCATCACGTATGCCTCCCGAACGGTGATCAAATCCTAGGTGTTGGCTGACTTCATCGTCGAATGGATCGAGGCCCAGATACCACCGGCGGTCGTCGATCAAGAGTACTGGATGATATACTTCGATGGATCACTGATGAAGAAGGATGCCGGCGTGGGTCTGGTCTTCGTATCACCCCTCGAGGTCCGCATGAGGTACATGGTTCGGCTCCATTTCCCCTCATCTAATAATGTGGCCGAATACGAAGCGCTCGTCAACGGCCTACGCATCGCCATCGAGTTGGGCATCCGACGTCTCGACATTCGGGGTGACTCTCAGCTGGTCGTTAACCAAGTCATGAAGGAGTCAAGCTACCACAATGCCAAGATGGCGGTGTACTGCCAAGAAGTCTGACAGCTGGAGGATAGGTTCGACGGCCTCAAACTCAATCACATCCCAAGACGCCTCAACGAAGCGGCCAACGCGCTCGTGAAAGTAGCATCCGACTGAGAGCCGATACCGACAGGTGTCTTTGCCAGCGATGAACACAAGCCCTCGATGCGCTATGAAGGGTCAGAACGGGCCGACAATGGCCCATCTGATCTGGCCCCAAGGGATGACCCGCCGACTGCTCCGTCCAACCCCGAGGTCATGGAGCTTGAAGAAGATCCAGCAGCAGAGCCCGACCCTCTAGATGACTGGACAACGCCCTACCTCGACTACCTCCTCTGTGATGCGCTACCATCGGACAAGACGAAAGCTCGACGGCTCGCATGTCGCGCCAAATCCTTCATCCTTGTAGAAGGCAAACTCTACAAATGAAGCCACACCGGGATCCTGCAGCTCTACATCCCGGGGGAACAGGGGAAGCTTGTGCTGAGCAATATCCATGGTGGGGTATGCGGCCACCACACCGCACCTAGAACCCTGGTTGGGAACGCATTCCGACAGGGCTTCTACTGGCCCACTGCAGTAGCCGACGCTGAGCAAACCATATGCACCTGCGAAGGGTGCCAGTACTACGCCTGGTAGACTCACCTCCCGACCTTGGCGCTCCAGATGATCCCCATCACGTGGCCCTTTGCGGTCTAGGGGCTCGACCTGGTTGGGCCTCTCAAAAAGGCGCCCGGTGGCTACACCCACCTGCTTGTCACCATAGACAAGTTCACAAAATGGATCGAAGCTCGGCCAATCTCTGCAATCAAGTCTGAGCAAGCTATGCTGTTCTTCCTCGACATCATCCATCGCTTTGGAGTACCAAACTCCAACATCATAGACAATGGCATGCAGTTCACCAGCAAGAAATTCATTCGATTCTATGATGAACAGCACATCCAAGTCGATTAGGCGGCCGTCGCGCACCCTCGAACGAACGGGCAGGTCGAGCGCGCAAACAACATGCTCCTAAGGGGTCTCAAACCCAAGATCTTCAGCCGGTTGAACAAATTCAGCGCACACTGGGTCTCTGAGCTCCCTACGGTGCTCTAGAGTCTGAGGACAACTCCTAGCTGGGCCACTGGCTACACACCTTTCTTCATGGTCTACGGTTCCGAGGTCGTCCTCCCGATGGACCTCGACTATGGAGCACCAAGAATTAGAGCACACGACGAATAGGGAGCCGAGGCATCCCACCAAGACGCCATGGACCAACTAGACGAAGCCCGCGACATCACCCTCCTCCGTTCAGCCAAGTACCAGCAGGCGTTACGGCGGTACCACGACCGATGGGTGCGGGACCGAGCCTTCAACATCGGGGACCTTGTTCTCCGCCTCATGCAGAGCAACAAGGACTGCCACAAGCTCTCCCTGCCCTAGGAGGGGCCGTACATCGTCGCAGAAGTACTCCGGCCCGGTGCCTACAAGTTGAAAGCCATCGACGGTGAGGTCTTCACCAACGCCTAGAACATTGAACAGCTACGTCGCTTTTACCGTTAAATAAACGCATACTTTTCCTTATCAGTTTTTGTCTTTACAAATCCCCGATCTTTAGTGACCTCCAACCCCTGCAAATTACGAGGGGTCGGACCTCACTCGGGGGCTGATATAAATGATACAAGTACGTTTATCTTGCAAACACTTCCTGTGTTACCTTTATAAACATTCTCTAAGCTTCCCACTTTTTCTCACGGCAAGTCCTAAGGGCTAGAATTTCAGGAACAAACTCTGAGTATAACTGGTAGGACTGCGGGAAACCCATGCCCCAGTGGCTACGGCCTCCTTGCTCACTAGCGTGATCAGAACTGTTTCACCCGCACTCCTAGCCTTTACAACCTGAGCCATGGGAAGGGCCGGAGGGCACCGAAACCTCTTCTACAAAGAGGGAAAGCTGAGAAGCTGTTTGCCATAACAAAATATGAAAATTCATTCATTCTTTGCACAAATTCGCCGCTTACAAAGTGATTTCATCAAAAAAAGGACTGTTCAGTCGGGGGCTCCCCCACAAACTTATTCAATTACAGTCTCTTACTAGCTTTACTACAACTACTACTGCGGTCGCTGCGCCATGCTCTCCATCGGCAATGTCTAGGCATGAACACTGGCCAGTTCATCCACTGCGGCCACCGTGCCACGCTCTCCATCGGGAACGTACGGGCATGTACACGGGCCAGTTCATCTACTGCGGCCACTGTGCCGAGCTCTCCATCGGCGACATCCTACCGCTCCGTGGGATCCTCAAAGGCACCGCCATCCCCAATGGTGAAGCACCACACCAGCGACTGTGGCGCCCTCCGCCAGGGCATCTAGGGACTACGCCATCATCATCAGCCGCAACCCTGACAATGTCACCTCCGCCGAGGCTTCCAGGGACTACGCCATCGTCATCAGCCGCAACCCTGACAACGGCATCTGGGTGGGGGGCTCCTCCCATAGAAGGAAGGCCGCAATGAACGACGACGAGGCCAACGACGCTCGGCACCCTCCAGTGCCCCTGCTCCTTCGGCAATGGCGACCCCTTCTCAGCAAAGGCGGCCTGCACCATCTCACCTACGTTGGATGACCTCCGGCTCGACATCACACTCTGGATTCATGAGCGGATCTGTGAGTTTTTTCTCTCCCTAGCATTACCCTCTCTTACTTAGGAACCACTGCATTCGGTGGAAAGGAAGGAGAAGAGGTAGCGGCTCAAAGGCTGGCGAGGGAGTGGGACGAGAACTCCCCTCCCCCTCCCTATTTAAAGAAGGGGCTCAGCAGCTGAGGAAAGGCGAAAAGGTTGGGACGAAAAACTCTCTACCTTCCCCTATTCAATACAAATGCGAAATCAATGCTGACAGAAATCCGAGGGGACACGCCGAAATTGACGGGACGCGCTCTGGTCGACGAGACGTCGCCCGGTCAAACAGGACTTTGCCTAGGTGTGGCTCGCCACTAATCCGCCCCGGGCATGAGAACCAGGGCACACCCGCATGCAGGTGACTCTCCGCTTCCCCAGGTAGGCCCATGGAATGACCCGACGATGGAACCCCTGTCTAGGGGGAGCCCAATGGGCCTCCTAGGTCGATCGGGCGACCCAGGTAAAACAACGAGCGAACGGCCACTGAAAGATAAGCACCTCTGTTTTTCTACTTTGACTGTTAATTCAATTACCGAGCCACCGACCCTAGCAACGGCAGAGGCACGGACATTGCTCGGGGGCTACCGAGGGTGTCAAATTGTTTGGACATCCTCTTCACCCAACCCCTCCTTACATTTAAAGAAACCGAAAGCACGGTGTGTGGGTGTAAAACTTTGAATACAACTGGATGAACCACCAGACCCTACGCCTAGACAGCTACGATGTTTTTTGTTCACCAGCATAATCGAACTCATAGTTCCCCGCGCCACAAGCCTCAGTTCCCACCTTCCTAAGAAGGGTTCGGAGGGGTCCCCCTGTAGAACCTCCTTCGAGGGGAAGCTGTCAGGTCAACCAAATCAATCGAGCGGCTCGAATCACCGCCGAGAGACACGAACAAACAATGGCGATGCTTATGCAGGTTACGCCGACTTCATCGCAAACGCCGGACCTGAACCCCACATGAACATGTATGGTAGGAGCTTCCCATCGCTCATACCACCAAGGTAACGTTACCGACCCCTGCTTTGGCTTCAATTAAGTTATACTTTAAATTCATACATCCAAAACATTGCATATGTGAATCCCTGCATGTCAACGTTTCATGTCGTGTCACGAAGCGGCAGCCGCCTCATTCAGAATGAGCGGCGACTGACCGAGGTTCAAAGGCCGACCCTTGAAGGGCTCGAGGCCGCCTCATGTCAAACAGAGCTAGGGGAGAAAAACATAAATGAGCCCCAACGGCCTTGCCTGACCCCGCTCAAAAGCGGACAGGGACATCTCGACCTTTCTCGTTCGATTCTAACCCCAAGCCAAACCACAGAATCTCCGTCGAGGAGAGGCCAACGGGCCACCTGAGCCCAATGAACGGCTCGAGCATCTACCGGGAGGTGGGTTAAGAAGTAGCGAAATGCCACAAGAGGGCTCTGCCAGCCCCATCAGCTAATGATGGACCCATATTTCACACGAACATGCCCGTTAGCGAGCTCATTGAGCATGACACTCGAGCCGTCGAGGCAAGTGTCATCAACTTAGCCCCTTTGGTTGCGGAAACCGAGGATGGGGTAACACGCAAAACATGGCCGACCCCTATTAGACCCCAAGGGGCTCGGGGGCTCGCACCGCTCGATCCAACATCGAGAGACCGAGGTCCGAAGGCTGACCCACGAAGGGTCCGAGGCCGCCTCACGTCGAACAAGAGCTAGGGGAGAAAACGTAGATGAGCCTCAGCGGCCTTTGCCCAACCCGCATTGAGGCCGATAGGGTCATCCCAACCTTATAAGTTCAATCCACCCTCTTGCCGAGCCCATAGAGTCCCCATTAAGAGGGAATCCGTTGGAAGTCAAGTCGAGGAGTAACAGAACACCACCCGAGGGCTTTGTCGAGCCTATCGCAAAGCAACGGGGTCGGATTCCGTTCGAACATCCCCGTTAGCGAGCTCATCAGGCACATCACTCGAGCCATCAAGGCAAGGGACATCGCCTCAACCCCTCCAGTTGCGAAAACCATAGACAGGACGATAGCCACAAGACGAACCGACCCTTGACCGAATCCCCCCACGCATGGGGGCTCGGGGAAGGCCGGGATAGCAATAAGACCAAACGTACGGTCACGCAGCGATCACCGAAATCTTAAGTAAGGGGTACGTACGAACACAAGCGTAAGTTCGCTACCCTCGCTCTGGTCTCTAGTAACATCCGACCCCAGCAACCGCAAGGGGTCAGATCTCACTCGGGGGCTGATAAAGGTATGGGTACCTCCTCCCTTTTTTTGAAACAGTCATTACATCAGACCTCTTCCTCGCATCAAGACTGGCGGCAAGGTTTGGGGGAACAGATTGGTAAGACTGCAAAAAACCCACGCCTAGATGGCTACGGTGATTTTGCTCACCAGCACAATAAAAAATTTCCCCTAAAAACCTCAGGCCCTACGGTCTTAACAAACAGAAGGGTCGGTCATGTAAATCTTGTTTCATTGCAAAAAGGGAAGAAGGTAAGATCAAACAAACGACACAAAAGTGTGAAACAAAGTCACGAATCCGCTTTCAGACACAAAAATACTGACACTTGTTCACATATTATAGATAAGTGTTTATCAAACTTATTCAAACTAACTACTTCCACGAAGGGAGAACCGATTCTTTCAGCCTATTCGCCAGGTTCCGTGCAAGGGGAGTCACCGCCTTCTCGATCTCGTCCAGCTTAGGGTCTTCATAAACAGGCATGAAGCCAAGGGTCATTACCTCCTGGTTGATCTCCCGATCATAATGAGAACAGGCAACAGCGAAGGCTTGGGCGATCCCAGTGTGAAAGGCATCCTCCTCAAGCTGGCCGACCCACGCCGTTATGCCAGCAGCACGAGTCATAAGGGAACTGGTCCCCTCCTCTTGCGCCACCTGCAGGTCGTCATAGGCCACCACGACAGCAGAGCACAGGAGATCATGCTGGTCGCTTTCAACTTGAAGAAGCCCCCACACCTTGGCGAGTTCCCTGCCTAGCCCGGCAGAAATTTCCTCGGCCTCCAGCCTTCGGGCCACCGCATCTCCAAGCTCCGCCCGGAGGGCCCTGGCCTCCTAGCGCACCTCGTCGCGCTCCCGGATGGCCCAGTCGTGATCCTCATGGGCCATGCTGCGCTCCGAGCGAAGTCTTTCTTCGGTCTGGCGTAGCTCGTCCTGCTCCCCGCGCAACTGGGAGATCACCTCGGCGTCCCGGTCCGCCCTCTGCTGCAGGGCCATGGACCTATCCTCAGCCTGCCGCCTGAGATCCTGCTTTGTCTCCAGCTCAGCCAAGACCTCGGTGGCCCGCTGACTGGCCACGGCATCCTTTTGGAGCTGCTAGTCCCGCTCCTTTCGGATCCTAGCGGCCTCCTCCTTGTCCAGCTTCACCCTCACTAACAAGTCCTCAAACATCCCATGGATCTCCTCCGCATCCTGATGTGCCTCAGCCTCCCGCTGCTGGGCGGCAGCGAGCTGCGCGCCCACATCTCCTCGCAGCCGAGCCTCCTCGGTAAGGCGGTCCCATTCCACCTTTTGCTCGCGGAGGAACCGGGATTTATTCTGGCTATGAGCAATGAGGCACTGAAAAGAGGACTGGTATCAAAAATACGAAAACACAAAAATACGTGAAGAAAGAAGAAAATGAGGGAGAAGATTAAGCGGATACCCAGCCTGTAGGAACGATGATTTCACGCAGGGCACCACTGGCCTCGTTCAAGGCATCCATCATAGCCGAGAACCTGATGTCAAGATTCTGCCACTCTATGCTCTCGGCGGCATCGTCAAGCGAGAAAAGAGCTGACTTGGGTCCTGAGTGGCCATCCACTGGAGCGGCGGCTCGCCCCACGTGGGGGAGCGGCTACCCCCCGACAATAGGGCCAAAGGCGGCTCCCTCCTGGTCCTCCCCACCACCGTCACAACGCCCGGAGACCCTCCGGCCGTGTCCTCCTCCATCAGGCCCACCTTGGGCGCCATGGCCTGGGCCCCCGATGGTGTAGATTGCGCCGTCCCCTCAGACGCTGCCATGGCAATATCCGGCCCCACTGGGCTTGTCGCAGTCACGGGCACCACCGTCTAGGCCTTCGGTGGCACGGACTGCGCTGCTCCCTTGGACACCATGCGGCTGCGTCCGACTGCGCCTGGCTTGTCAGGGGAGGGGACCCTCTAGCCACGTCTTCCTTCGTCCGGCCTGCATCGGGCACTGTCGCTTGGGCCATCGGAGACACAGGTTGCGCCACCCCCCTCGGACACCGCTATGGCTGCGTCCGGCTGCTCCTGGCTTGGCGCGATCACGACCACCTCCACCAGCGACACCGGACAATCGACTAGCGGTGCCGCGCTCGCCACGGAAGACGCCGCCTGCTCGGCAACCACCAAGGGCGCGGGCGCCACCGCGGGCACCGCCGGATCGGCCAATGAGGTCGCAGCATCAGCCCCGCTCCTGCCCGAAACAGGGGCGATGTCGGGCAGCACCATCTGTCCTGCCTGAAGGGCAAGGCTCTTCTTGGGCGCCAGCCCTAGAGAGTGGCCCCGTAGCAAGAATCTGCAAAAGGAAAAAAGTCTTATGGTTGAAACAGAAAAATAAAAAGGGGGAAAATAGGGGAGTCAGTGGCCTACTCTGGTGCCTTTGGGCGGCGGGAACGTTTTGGGGACGAACCCCCAGACCCATGCCCCGACTCAACGGGGCGAGACCGCTTTGAGCCTGCCCCTTGCCGCTGGGCGGGGGGGCTCGTCTCCCTTATCTCCGAGGGCACGGCAACGGAGCCGCCCCTCTCCATCAATGCCTCGGGCGTGGCGGTAGATCCACTCGCCCCCGTCAGCTCGTGGGGCGCGGCAACAGAGCCACCCCCCTCCATCAGCGCCTCGGGGGCTACGGCAGATCCGCCCCCCATCCACCGATCCTCCACCAACACCCCGCGTGAAGCGGCGGACTCTCCGGCCCCCATCGGCCCCATGGACGGGCTAATGGGCCGGCCCACATTTGCCGATCCCACGGGCTCGCTTCCCTCCGTGTGGAACGGGAAGGGGCCCTGCATGGACTGGCGGGTGTCTGTCAGCGCATCCTCATCCTCTAGGACATCCCAATCCACGTCAGCAGCTACCTCCTCCTCCTCGTCATTGTCATCATCATCACTGCCTGTCTCCTCTCCTCGATCACGCGCTTGCTGCTTCTGTAGCAGCTTCTTCTTCCTGAGCTCCCTCGTCCTCTTGTCCCACTCGGCCGCCGTGCGATTCGCTGTCGCCAAGACCCGATCCTTCGGCAGTGGAGCCAGGCAATCCTCGAGGAAAAGTCTCCTCGGCTGGTCCCGCTATCCTGAGGTTAGCGTAAAGGGGTCGGAAATTCAAGTAAAGAAAAGGCACGGGAAAGGGGAACTTACGAAATCGATGAACCCCGGCTCCGGCCACATCGGAGGATGTCTCGGCACCGGATACACGAAGTCGAGGACAACGCCGGCGCTGTCCTTCAAAGGCTCCATCGCCTCCTTGATCCGCTGCGCCACTTCGGTGGGAGGGAGCGCATCATCATCAAGAGCCGTCCCTTCAAGCGATGCCCCGGACACCATCATGTACAGGGGGAGTGCGCGGCACATCAGTGGCGCCACCCTCTGCGTGTGGTAGGTGCCGATGATCCCTGACCCCTTCATGCCCCTGTCCTTCAGAATTTGGAGGGCGGCGAGGTGGTCCTTGATCCTCTTCTTATCTTTATCTGGGACACCCCACCTCTAGGGCCCCAGAGCCTATTCGATGAGGTGCCCGGTGTACACCGGCAAGGGGGCGGTCATGTCGTTCTTGACGTAGAACCAATGCGAGGGCTACCCCTTGTTGGAGGTCGACAAGCGCATCGATGGGTAGTCAGCCGCCCGGGTGTTGCGTAGATGAATGCTGGCACAACCTATCGGCGTGCTCAACTCCTGTTTCCCTACCCGCTTCTTCGACAGATTGACGTCAAAGAAGTGCCGCCACAGATCGAAGTGGGGACTAATCCCTAGGAATCCCTCGCATAGGGCGACGAATGCCGCAATATGCTGGATCCCATTGGGATTAAGATGCTGCAACTCCACCTGGTAGTAGTCCAACAACCCCCGAAGAAACCCATGGGCAGGAACGGTGAATCCCCACTCATGGAAGAGAGCAAAGGACATGACATATCCCTCAGGCGGCGACGACTCGTCCTCATCACCAGGCAGCAGCCACTCCGTGAAGATGGACAACGGACGAAGGAGGCCACGATGGACGAGGCCCTCCAGACGCTGAGAGGTAATGTTGGAACTACACCATGGCTCCATTGAAACGACGGGAAAGGGGTTGGATGCGAGCTCGATGACGACTGCGATGCGGACGTGAGCTTGACGGTGGCCGCGATGCGAGTGCGGGAGGCTCTGGCGATTGGCGGCGGAGGCTATGGACGCGAAGGCGAAGAGGAGAAGTACAGAACCCTAGGGGCCAACCCCGTGGTTTTATAGGGGCGACGGATGCGAGAAGCGCAACCATCTGCCTCGATCTCCGAGCCCACCACGACGCGCCTCGGCCTCATCACATCGTGGGATACGTGCCCGCGATCCCTATCCTTTTCCACCAAAATCGCCCTGGACGGTTTGCCTTCCCGAGCGGATCAGACTCTTTCCCTGCGGAGCGGATACGGTCCAGAAAGACTCTTCTCCGCCCAGTATGGGCCCATAAAGCCCAAGGGATGGCCCGATAGTCTCGATGGCCATCCCAACGAGGGACAGGCCCACGGGTGACTAAGACCTAGGTACGCAAACATCAGTAGGGCCTCGGTCCACGGTCGAGCCCCAGTCAGGCTGACCCTGGATGAAATCCACGCGAACGGGATACCAGGGTTCCCTTAAAGCTATCTAGTTGACAAAAACCAAGTCTCATAGCCTTACCCGCGAAGGGTCCAAAACAACCCCTGGGAGATTCTGCCCGAATCACCCGGGGCTACACCCATCGGGTGCGCTCGCGCGCACCCTCTGGAGAACCAAAACACCCCTCGGTGATTCTGCCCGAACCACCCGGGGGCTCGAGGGCTCGGGGGCTACTGTCGGGGACCTAATACCAGGGTATCTAATAAGGAGGAACCAATGACCCAACGAACGTTGATACTTCGGATCAGACGAGAACGCTACTGCGTTTCTTGTCCGAACGACAGAAGGCTAGTTCCGCCTCACCCGACCTTCGGGGGCTAGAGCCCGCCTCGCCCGATGGCTAAGGGCTGGCTCCGCCTCGCCTGACCCTTGAGGGTTGGCTCCGCCTCGCCCGACCCCCGAGGGCTGGCTCTGCCTCGCCCAACGTCTGAGGGCAATTTCCGCCTCGCCCAATGGCTGAGGATAGGCTCCGCCTTGCTTGACGGCCGAGGGCAGACTCCGCCTCGCCCGACGAGTACACCTTGCGCCTTCATAATGGTGGGCACAGGGTATGACGTGACATTCGAGTCAAATGCAGCACCAAGGACCATGCCCTGCACTGTGGCAGGAAAGTACCGCCAGGGTACGACGGGATGGGCGCTTTAGGCCATTCTGGGCGTGGTAGGGTCCGAATAGTGTTGTAGGCGCCGCCTTCAGCCCTTGGACGCGGAACCTGACATAGATATACGACAACCACTACGGTCCAAGAAGAGACTCACGTCCTCTACAGTGACGAAGGTACCGTCACCGCGCCGTCCGCTCCCCATAGGGCTATGGGTCAACACCCTTGTCCAACACATCGCCCCGAGGAACGGGACGGGACGTGACCACTTGCTGATCCGGCAAGGGCATGGCGTCGTCGGCACAGGCGTCCGGCGAACATGCCAATCCTTGACACCGTCCGGTCGTGTCAGCGAGGCTGGCTCAGCGGAAAAGGAGGGCCCAACACCTTCGGAGGGGCTCCTTGGCCTCTGGTTTTTTCTCCTTTCTCCAACGTGTAACCCCTGCTCCCCCTTGGTCTATAAAAGGGAGAGTAGGGCACCCCGCTAAAGGGACGGATAAGCTCACAGTGAGTCCAACCAACACGACTCAACAACACACATCACACTCAGCCAAGCTGCGACCGGGCTCTTGGCATCCTTTCGACCATTCCATCAGAGACTTGGGACTAGTCCCTCTCTCGACCGTTTGTACCCCCTACTACGAACCATTTTCGGTGCTAATAATACGAGCAGCAATAGACTGGACGTAGGGACATTCAGCCCGAACCAGTATAAACCTTGTGTCCTTTAGCGCATCATCCGGGCCTAACGCGCACAAATATAAATTTACTAGTTGGTGTTGATTCGAAACACCGACAATTAGAGTTTTAGTAAATTCTCCAAAATTTAGTAAATATAGGCCCCGTTCGCTGGTCTGAAACTTGGCTGAAACTGGCTGAAAAACACTGTTCCGGCTGAATTGTTGGGAGAGAAAAACACTGTTCTGGCTGAAAAAAGAAGCCGAACAAGCCATTTTTAAGACAAGCGAACGAGGCCATAGTGTCTAAGGGGCTAATTGCCACGATTAAAAAGTGTTCCTAGCAAAACCAATATTAAGTACTCCCTCCATCCCAGATTATAAGTCATTCTAACAATCTTGGAGAGTCGAAGCATCTAAAGTTTGACCAAATTTATATGATAAGATAATAACATTTATGATACTAACTAATTATCATTAGATTCTTCATTAATTATATTTTCATAGTATACTTATTTAATGGTTATAAATTTTTGTAATTATCTCTATAATTTTGGTTAAATTAGAGATGCTTTGACTCTTTTAAGATTCTTGTAATGACTTATAATTTAGAACAGATGGAGTAGCAAATATCAACATTAAATAATGTGCTACAACAAATTTACTCAGGCTATGTTTAGTTCCCTCAAATTCTAGAATTTGGCACTATGCAAAAAGAAGATTTCCCGTCACATCAAACTTGCGGTATATACATGGAGTACTAAATGTTGACGAAATCAAAAACTAATTGCACAATTTAGTTGTACTTTGCGAGACGAACGTTTTGAGCCTAATTAGTCAACGATTAGACAATTATTACCAAATAAAAACAAAACACTACAGTAGCTACAGTGTATGTCGACAGCGGGCATCTAAACATGGCCCCACATGGAAATGGGGAAAGAAGATGATATGGCCACTATGGAAGGGGCCTAGAAAAAGCTGTCACCAGTTAGCACCTGGCGCAAAGAGAAAGATGCTGCGGCATGTGGAAGAAGCGAGGGCATCAATAGATAATTAATGCGGTGGAGCATTATTTTTTTGCCTTTTGGTGTAGCGTCACGATGATCTTGTCCCCTCTCCGATCTGTTCCATCTTCCAAGGCAGCAGCCAGAGAGCAGCAACCCGGAAGCAACTTGGAACAAAAAACAGGGGGCGGCTGTGGCTCCTCGGCTTGATCCGTCGATACCCGGCGGGAAGCCGGATCCGGCGAGAAGGGGAGCCGGATTCGCGACCAGCGGTGGCCGGTGACTCGGTGAGTTCTATCTCGCGTTCTTCCGTCCTTTGTGCCCATCCAAATAGCTCCTAGGTATACACACAGTAGCCTCACTCCTTGGGTTCGCCCAGGACAGATCTGATCCATGGAGACCGCAACGGGGGCACTATCGAGGGTCAGCACCAGGCTTGTTCTTCTTCTCACCGACGAGTACAAGTACAATCTGCCAAAGAGTATGAGAGAGGGGACTATGTTTCTTCAATCTGAGCTCGAGAGCTTGGAGTTTGCCCTCAAGAAGCTCTCCAATACACCGACAGACCAGCTTAACATCCAGGCCGAGATCTTGGCCAGAGATTTGAGCGAGCTGTCTGATGACATAGAGGACATTATTGACACACACATGACACCTGGCAAGCTCAACAAGAAAGCAAAGTTCAATCTTATGTTTAGATGTATGATTGCTACTCATATGATTGCTACTCAAATCGGAGACATCAAGAGCCGTGTCTCAGAGGTGCACGAGAGGTGTCCCAGGTACGATGTTAACCTTGGTGTTGATAAACCTACCAAACCTACTGTGGACCCACGTTTATTTTCTCAGTACACAATGATTAAAGACCTCGTTGGCATTGATGAAACTAGAGATGAGTTAATCAAGATTTTGATGGGAGAGAACGGAGTGCCCTCACAGCAAGGCAAGATAGTCTCGATTGTTGGATTTGGTGGGATGGGAAAGACAACTCTTGCTAATGCAGTGTATGAGAAGATTAGTGCACAATTCGATTGCTATGCTTTTGTATCAGTGTCTCAAACTCCTGACTTGAATAAACTATTCAAGGACATCCTGTATCAACTTGATAGGAATAAATACGATGACAGCATCAATGAAACTTTTGTTTACGAGCAGCAGCTCATCAATGAACTCAGAGAATTCCTTCAACATAAAAGGTATGGAAGCCCAAGCATTCCTGCAATTAGTGTGTGCATATGAATTGTTTTGCCGCTGTTAAGTTTTGCCCTCCAATCATAATACTACGTCCTAGGGCCAAAAACAAGGTTAATGAGAAACGGGCATGCATGTCCTAGTTAAATAAAAAAATACAGCCACTTATGTTTTAAACATCATTGTTCAGTGGAAATAATATGAGCAATGACAGTAATTTTTTTCCCTGGGTGTCTTTTTTTTTTTTGTTTTTGGTTAAGATTCTGAGTCGACTTCTTTTGTCTATGGACATGTTAATCTTGTCTAACTCATGAGTTCATTTGCATTGTTCCAGTTAGCTTAATTGGCACAATTTGGTTCATGAACAATAGAACTTCCCATCGTAATTTTATTAGTTTTCGCTAATAACTTGCCCTGTGTGTAGGTATTTTCTTGTTATTGATGACATATGGGATATCTCAGTCTGGCAAACTATTAGACGTGCCTTGCCTGATAATGATATTGGATACATAATTATCACAACAACGCGTAATTTTGGTGTTGCGGAAGAAGTTGGTGGTGCTTACAAGTTGAAACCCCTTTCCCTGAGTAACTCCCAAAAGTTGTTGTACAGAAGAATATTTGGTAACGAAAACAAGGACAACATTGAAGACATAGACAAATGTCTGAATAAGGAGCTGGCTGAAGTATCCAAGAGAATACTACAGAAATGTGGTGGTGTTCCCTTGGCTATTGTTACAACAGCTAGTCTTCTAGCATCTAAAGCAAGAAATGAGATTGATTGGTATGATGTGTACAACTCTATTGGCACTGGTCTTAGCGATAGTACTGATGTGGTTAATATGAGAAAGATATTATCACTTAGCTATTATGAAATGCCCTCCCATCTGAGAACTTGCTTATTATATTTAAGCGTGTTTCCGGAAGATTATAAAATTGAAAAAGATCGTTTGATATGGATGTGGATAGCCGAAGGCTTTATTCAATGTGAAAACCAAGGTAAGAGTCTATTTGCAATTGGCGACAGTTACTTCAATGAACTCATGAACAGAAGTATGATCCAACCTATATATGAGAGGTACACTGGCTTGATATATGCTTGTCATGTACATGATATGGTGCACGATCTTATTTGCTTCTTGTCAAGTGAAGAAAATTTAGTTACTATATTAAATGGTGTGTGGTACACATCTCCATCAAAGTTGTTTGGGAGGTTGTCTCTTCAATATGGTAAAGAAGATAACTCTAAGCCTCTACGTATTGCAAGCTTGGAACATGTAAGGTCAGCTGTTGTCTTTCCATCAGCATTTTGTGTAATGCCAGTCCTTCGAAGATTCCGAGTTTTACGAGTCCTGAATTTACAAGATTGCGATCTTTCACGAGGCTACAGCCTTGAGTACCTTGGGGATTTATTTCACTTGAGGTACCTAGGACTATGTGCCACACACATTGCTCAGCTTCCTCAACAAATAGGAAACCTAAAATTTCTACAGACTTTGGATGTGAGGGGCAACAATATGTTTAGCTTGCCATCAACTGTTGTTCAGCTCAAAAATTTGATGTGCCTGTACATTGATGAGTTTACAAGAGTGCCAAATGGGATTGGGAGCCTAACAAACCTTGAAGTGCTGTCAACTTTAGACATTACCGTCTCCATTGACATTATAGAAGAGTTGGGCCAGCTAATGAAACTGAGAGTGCTTCATATTTTGCTGTTCATTGGTTGGAGTGGGAGGCTGGTGGAGTGCCTATCCAAGCTGCAAAATATCGAATATCTATACATCAAGATATTTGGAGATAATCAATGGGACTTTGGTGGATTGGATGCCTGGGTTGCCCCTCGACATCTCTGTAGATTGGATATAGAATGGCCATGCTGGTTCTCAACACTGCCAGCAAGGATGAATCAGTCTTATCTACTGGACCTTGTATACCTATCCATTGCTGTCAGGGATTTCGGGCAGGTCAATCTCGAAACCCTTGGGAGGTTGCCAGCTCTCCGTCTGCTAAAACTGTCGGTGGATCCAAAAAATCTTGGAACCCTTGGGGGATTCATCATTGGTGCTGGATTATTCCCATGCCTTGTATTGTTCCAGTTCGGAGGATCTATAGGGCCTATAGTGTTTCAGCAAGGAGCTATGCCAAGGCTGGAAATTCTTAACTTTGAGTTCTGTGTACAGGCGGCTAGACAAATCATCTGCAATGGTGATGGTCCTGAGTTGGGTCTGGGAAACCTGCCATCACTCCAGGATGTCAAAATTTATTTGCGTTCTAGAGGCGCTAGCAAGGAAGAGGTAAGGGAATTGGAGGCTGCGCTGAGGCATGCAGCTGAAATCCATCCCAATCTTCCCAAGCATCAGATATGCGGATGAAAAAATCCAGGTCTCGACGCGTAGAACACTTTTATGAGCTTGTTTACTTCTGATTCATTGTAATGGTGTACTGTTCTAATTAAATGCATGTTTGCTTGCATGTTTTGCTCCCGTGTGTGATGCTTGATGCGTTTAGAGGACGATCCGTTCGTGGGAGACGAGGAGCAAGTCCCGGAGGAGTTTGAGCAGCCTGAGCTTGATCAAGGCAAGTGCGGGCACCGTTTGATCATCTTGATTACCTATTCACTATTTAATTCACCTTTACTTACATTGCATGTGTCTCAATTATGTAAGCCCTATGGACCTGATTAGCCCTACTTTTTCCTTCCTTGTTACCCCTGGGGTTTTATAATGGGTTGTGTAGTTATGCTTAGCTGCTCCACCCGCAATGACACATGATGATAAATGTAATCTTGACTAATGGCTTATTGCAACATGATGATGTTTAAAAGATGCTTTTATAGCAACTTGGTTTAAGGTGAAAGGGGGAGCGTGCACTGGAGCCCTTCACTGTTTCAGGTGAACTCGTGTCTACTCTCCCTAAGGACCGGTTCGTGGAGCGACCACCTGGGACTTACCGTACATCCTCAAGCCATATGGCTCTGGCTTGACATATTAGCAGGACCTCTACTAGTAGGGTGCAGCTTACCGGGTAGGCGTAAGAGAGTAACATAGGTAATGAATATTAAGTTGCGGATGTCCGGGTCCCGTGGCTACGGGGACAACTTTCGGCGCCTAGGGAAAACCTTGCGGGTTGCATTCTATTAATTAGAACCTGTGAAGAGTCTCGTAGTGAGACCCTGCTCACCTCGGTAGTGTTTCGGGGCTGATTACCTCGGGCATATGGGGATCACGACTTGAGGGTAAAGATGTACATCTCTGCAGAGTTTTAAACCCAGTATATCAGCCGTGCTCATGGTTATGAGCGGCCCAGACCCTCACATGATTAGAATATGGACAGTTGAACAACAGGTGATGTTTCTTCAGATGGAGGTGGCTACCTCGGTACATGACGATGATATAATAATGTTCTTCATGATAATTAATGGTTGGGATCTTTCACTCATCTTAGTAATCAGGTTGTACTAATAAAATTTGCCAACTAAAATGCCAATCCGCAGTAAGCCTGAGTCAGCCTACCTTGGTTTTAAGCTTTGCATATCATTTATTTTCCGCATGTACTTGCTGCGTTCGACAAGGACTCACCCTTGCTATAATCACAAAATAAAGGCTGCTCGGATACACAAGATTGGGAGGAGTTTCCTGAAGATCTACCTGGGTGTTAGGCTCCTGTTCCTGCCGTCGACCTTCCTGCGGTGAGGTGGATCTGCTACAATGTCGTCGTCGTCTTTACCTTTCGTTGGACACTATCGTTTATGTTGCCGCTAGACTTTGATAAAGACTTGTAATAATGATACTTGTACTCGTTTACGCTCTTTTGTACGAACACTGTGTTTTGGACCATTAATGAAGTCGTTGCATGTGTGGAAATTGATCCTGGCACACATGTAATATGCACCTGGTTTATCTCTTCAGAATCGGGTGTGACATAGAGAAGGCTTGATGTTAATATCATGACATCCCTTGATCAATCAGATAGCTTAATGTCTTTTGTTGAATCCAAATTATTTGATCGCTGCTAATTTTATAAATTTAAAACTTAATGATCCATGCTATCTTCCGCTAAATGAAATTATAATGAGTAGACAAAAAATGTGGTTCCATGTTACTATGCTTAATTTCATAGTCTACTCTACATATATATGTGCTTTCATGTTGCTCTATTTCCAATCTGCGGCATCGAATGAGCCTTATGACCGACCGTGGTCATAGTGGTCACCGTGGTCACAGTGACTACGTTTATTTGCATTTCTGATGAGCCTGGAGAGCGACTGTGAACAAACTTACTTGCGAATCTGAATTTTATTTGCATTTGTGATTTTGAATGAACCTACTTGTGATTCTGAAGTTTATTTGCATTTATGTGTTGTCGATATATCTATATGAACTGTCTGTGATGCTTATTATGAACTATCTATGATGGATGTAATGTTCATTTGAGTGTGGTACGTTATATGTGACCGAACCAAATAAACTGGATATACATGGTAGCTTTACCGAGTGTTACACTGGTGGCAAAAGACCTATTTGCCGAGGGCCATGCTAAATACACTCGGCAAAGAGGACACGTGACAAAAATCTATACATTCTGGGCGTAAAATGGCTATCTTTGCTGAGTGTATGGGCTGTGACACTCGGCAAAGAGACTAAAATCTGTACATTCTGGGCCTAAAATGGCCAGTCTTTGCCGAGTGTCACAGCTGCGACACTCGGCAAACAAGGCATGTTTGCCGAGGTTTTTTCCCGTGGACACTCGGCAAATAGGGTATGTTTGCCGAGTGCCCATGCCGTTAGAAATTCAGCAAATGCGCCGTGACCGTATTCGCGCCGTCACGTTGCTTTTTTTTTGCCGAGCGTCGGTTTTAGCACTCGGCAAAGTCTTTGCCGAGTGCTCGATAAAAAACACTCCGCAAAGAAACTTTTGCCGGCACTGTGTACGCCGTGTGCTGTTTGCCGAGTGTAACACTCAGCAAAGGCTTTGCCAAGTGTTTTTTGGGCTTCGCCGTGTGCCGTGGAGCACGGCAAAACTGGGCATCCCGGTAGTGAGAACAACAACTAAGATATCAAGTGGAGCCATTGATCAAACAATTGTGAGTGCCTTGTGCTGACTCTATCTCTGTAAAAGGTTGATCTGCTGTAATCAACTGATGGCACCAAGCCATTGAAAATGCAAGCACTGCGTGAAGTCCAAATAGCCCAGCTCATAAGAATGATGGCAGCCATGTAGAACTGAGATTGAAGGGCATCCCTCAGAAAGTGCATGACTTCTGGAAAATCAACATCAGATGGAATGTGAATCTGCAAAATGTGCCAGCATTCTTTTGCAAATTGGCATTGCAGGAACAGATGTTGAACTGTTTCTTCAGTTTCCAGACCACAGAGCACACAGTTATATGAAGGTAAGAACATGTTTCTCCTCCTAAGAATGTTTCTTGTGCTGAGTCTGTCTTTGAGCACGAGCCAGAAGAACAACTTGTGCTTGGGCTGACAAGGTGTCTTCCAAATCCACTGGATGGAAGTGTGATGTTGTGTGTGACCCATCATTATCTTGTAAGCTCTGGAAGATGAGAAGTTTTTACCCCAACTATATTGCCAAATGTCCTTGTCCTCACTGATGTGTGTGTCAGATACTGTCTGGTTCAGAGCTTGTAACTGATTATAGGCCATCTCTGAGACTGGTAAGTAAAACATCTGGGTTAAATCATCATGTGCATTGGCTTCAGCTACTGATATGTCTCTCTTCTTGGCAAAGGAGAAGAGTTCTGGGTAGGTGGCTTCTAGGCATTGTCCAGCCCAATTGTCCTTCCAGAATAGACAAGTCATTGAGCAGCACTGCTGAAGTGGCTGATGAGAAGATTTGTTTCATCCAATTGATCCAGGTTTGACCAAAACCTTGAAATTCCATTAGTGTCAGCATGGCTTGGTGCTCAATTCTATCAAAGGCTTTCTCAAAGTCAAGTTTGAGAATTATGATTTCTTTCTTTGAGTGGTGGCAAAGGTGCAGGTATTCAAAGGCCCACCCAAGGCAATCTTGAATGGTTCTAGATCTGATGAATCCATATTGGTTGGTGTGAACTAGCTTGGTGATGACAGTTTGAAGTCTGTTGGTAAGGAGCATGGTGATGAGTTTGAAAGAGGTATTGAGTAAAGAAATAGGCCTGAAGTCAGACACAGTTGCTGGAGCTTCCACTTTTGGAATGAGAGTGATGAAGGATTTGTTAATGCTTTTCAGGCATAGAGATCCTTGATGGAAAGCATTACAAAGATTATAGAAGTCCCCTTTGATGGTTTGCCAGCAAGATTTTATAAATTCATTATTGAAGCCATCAGGACCAGGAGACTTATCATTTGGGAGGCTTTTAACAATATCATCAATTTCCTGAGGGTGGAAAGGATTTTCAAGAAATTCAAGGTTATCATGGGCATGGACAAAAGCAGAGGGGTCAATGGTGAAAGCATCAAAGTTAGAGGTAGCAAGCCTTTCTTTAAATTCATGCCAAATAGCAGTTTCTTTATCATGATGAGAATGGAGAGTGACACCCTGGTCAGAAACAAGCATCTTAATCAGGTTGCCTCTAAGTCTGATTGAGGCATTAGCATGAAAGAATTTAGTGTTAGTGTCCCCCAGCTTGACCCATTTAACTGCACCTCTTTGTTTCCAGTATGTCTTCTGCTGATCAAGGAGATCATTTAGTTTTTTCTTAATTATTTCTCTGAAATTCCATTCTGCAAGAGTTAGATGTCTATATTCTTTCAGAACATCTAAGAAAAGGAGAACATTATTGATATTGGAGATGACTATTTTCAGGTTGGACAGTCATTCTCACCAATCTTTTATCAATTTCCTTAAATTTTTGAATTTAGCAGTTATAATCTTTGCACAGTCTTGGTTTGCAGTATTGATGGACCACCCCTGATTAACAATATTGACAAAGCTTTCATGTTTAAGCCAATAGTTCTCAAATCTGAAAATGGCACTTTTAGGAATATGGCTAGAAATTGTAACCACACAAGGACAGTGGTCTGAAGGGGTCATGTCAACGGCAGAGAGAGAAGTATCAAGGTAGGAGAGAAGCCAAGAGTTGGAGGTAAAGGCCCAGTCAAGTTTTTCTAAAAGAGGAGAGGCCTGTTTATTGGACCAAGTATACTTTCTTCCTTGAAGGGCAATTTCATTTAGGCCCAAAGCACTGATTGCCTCATTAAAAAGAAACATTTCCATTATATTTCCTCCCTCCTTGTTTCTGTTTTCTGGTCTTCTTATCAAATTAATCTCCCAGAATCAGCCAATCCATATTGTCAGGCATCTGAATACTTTTCAGCCATTCCAGGAAAGCTAACTTATCCTCTGCTTGACACGGTGCATAAACATTTGTCAAAAGCCAGCAACTGTCATTGTGCTGTGAGTTGAATTCAACCGAAATGGCATACTCATTACTGAAAACTAGTTCTCCTTTAAATAAGGAGCTTTTCCAAGCCACTAGTAGCCCACCGGATGCCCTTATTGAAGGAAGGAATTCAAAAGCGTCGATCCAAGAGGGGCATACATTTTTAAAAAAGGCTAAATCAAGGGTTTCTTTCTTTGTTTCCTGAAAGTAGACAATGTCACATGCAGTTTCAGTGATCTTATCCCTGATAACATTCCACTTAGAGGGGGAATTTATACCCCTCACATTCCAACTCAGAACATTCCAGATTCTTTCATGACCTTGATTCATGATGTAACAGCATAAGACTGAAACTTAGGTTCTTTAGTGGTCTGACCCCACCAATAGTACAACCTTAGATCTGATGAACTTAACTGAGACAAATTTAGTTTACTCATTACAACTGGCAAAATGAGCATTGAAACTGAATTAAGCCTATCTGATAGCATTAGCAAAAGCTGCATTCTTTTCTTAATTGTTGTTGCTTCAGGTGGGGAGCCCTCATTCTTCCACCTGGTACTTCCCTGGCTTCTGGTCACCATTTGCAACCTTCACTCCCTGGATCTGACTGCCCGAGACATTGTTGCCTCTCTTGGGAGCTATGGGGATTGCCTGCCTTCTCTTCTTGAGTAGGACCTCTTCTGACACCTCATCCTGTTTCAAATCACAGATTTTAGTGGCAATGGTTTGAATGGAATGGATGGGAATTGAAGGAGGGTTGGGGGAACATGCTAAGCATTTTTTGCTTGAGCAGGAGTTTGGTTTGAAGCCATTGCTTACTTCTTTAAGCCTGGTGCTCCTTCTAAGAGCACTATCCACCACAGGGGTGTCCCTTCTGCTTGTACTCTTTTTTGAAGGAGTGATGTTTAAGTTTATAGACAAGCTTTCCTCCTGATGGATCTGCTTGTTTCCAGCGTCATTGTTCAGAGCTGAAACATCAGTGTTGTTAGGACAAGGCAAGGCATTGTCAGAAGGACATTTTGGTGGCAGAAAAAAAAATCAATGGTTTCATTGTTCAAATTTAGACAAGAGGTGGCATTGGAAGACAAAAAATCTTTGGCCCTGGAGAAGTTATTGGGGGACAAAAGTAGCACAGTGAAAAATTGGGCCCATTGAGAAGGAATTTTAATATGAAGGCTATTTGGGTTAGCTTTAGAAAAGAAGGAAGCCAAAAGCTCTGCAGCTTTCTCATTCTTGGATCTTTCCCATTCTAGGAAGGCAGGATCTGGGCCAAACGTGGGGTTGAACATGTATCCAATGTGCATCTGCATATTCTGTTCCTGTAACTGAGGCTGCTCCCCATCCTGTTCTTCATCCTGAACATCCATATTGATCTCCTGCCCCTGAGGGTGATCTTGTTCTATCTGTTCGGGAAAGCCTTCCTCTCCTGGTCCAACCAACTGATCCAAAGGAATTTCATCCACTATCCAGTTGACAGGGGGTGCAGGGGCCACTGGAGGCTCATTAATCATTCCCTGGTGAAGATCATCTGACAGTTGCACGAGCTCAACCTCTTCTAGTGCTGGTTCCATCAGGTAGACTTCATTTTCTAGCTGCAAAAGGTGTTGCTCAACCATGTTGTTTTGCAGGTCATTGAGTTCAATAAACAGCCCATCATCTGGCAGTACAGGGTGCATGATGACTGCATGAAGGTCCTGATCTAGAGGTGGATGATTCATGTCCAATCCTTCATCCTGATCATTGACAGTTGGGTCATTGAGGTTCATGAGTTGAGCTTGTTGCACTGGTTGTTGCTGCGCTGGAAGTTCTGCTGGCCAGAGATCCCAATTATTCTGCTATTCTTGCTGGTTTTCTTGTGCTTGACCCCGCAGTCCATTCACTGGCTGGCCCAATCCAAACAAGTCAAAGGGCACCCCGGCTTCCATGTCAATATCTTCTGGGATTGGGTCCTCGTCTGGGGGGCCTTCTGCCTGTTGGTGATGCCGCATAACCTCACACTGTATAGTCTAGGAATCATCATCAACGGTATCAGGGTCAGAATACACAATGAACTGGGGCACCTTTTGAATGTCAGTGACTCTTGCTCTAACCATCAACCGACAAAGGAGCCTATCATCTTTTTCCCAAAGAAGAACCCTGACGAACTCACCCAAAGCACTCTGAATATGCCTTTCTGAACAGTAGTCACTAGGAAACCCCAGCAACATCAACCAACATTCATGGTTGAATTCAGCTCTGCGCCAGTTGCGCCCTTCATCATGCTTAACAAAAGAGATATTGATACTGTCGAACTGATGTGGGCTTTCTCTAATGAGGGTATCCCGATCATAAGCATGACCAAAACGAACCGAAGCTTGACCCAGGTTTGAAGGCTGAATATCACGAAGAACAACCCTCTTTTCGAGCTAAAGAAAATCTCTAATGACTCCTCTGATAGCACCAAAGTTGAGGGCGTTACCCGGAAGAGGGTCGATGATGGCGATGGCGAGGTCCTCATTGATCGCCGGCGCCACGGCTCTAACCGTGAACACCCGATTTGGGACTTCTTCATAGTGCATTCCTTCAGGAGCAAACGGAGCTGGGTCGGCGCGCTGGTACGCCATGTCGGGAGAGCTTGAAGGCGCTTGCGCAGCAGAGAGCGAGTGGCACTGTATCAGGTGAGAGGGGTTTTCTGCTTCCTTCGTGACCGCGCCGGTGGAGGTACGGAAGGAAGACGAGGGGTTATGAAGCGTCCAAGAAGTAGGTTCGAGGGCCGTCTCAATGCCATCAAACAAAGTTGGGTCGGGGTTGCTATTGGGCCTAGGCCGCTGCGTTGCCTTGAGTTCCCAAGGCCAAGGGACATGAAGAGACGGCACGGTCTCCCTGCAAGCCCTAGTTGGTTCATTGGAGAAGAAATCCCGAAAGCTATTAAATTTTGGTGGGCTTGAGGCGGACGGGCTGTCTGACATCAATTTAAACCAGGGGACACAGCCATCTTGCCCTTAAAGACCTCAGATTGTTCCTGAGCGGGCTGCAGAGAAGATTTGCAATTAGCTTCGGTGTGGCCCCAACCCATGCACGCGCGGCACCTAATAGGTCGACGGCATTTGACTCGCGGATGACCGGCCATTAAGCATCGAGGACAGACGACAGAGGCCTGGACAGCGTCTGCACGCCTTGGAGCCTGGGCAGCGTGAGCACGCTTCGTGGAGGAAGATGCAGCTTTGAAAGCATCGAGCCGATCGAAGACCGAGCGCCGAGGGAAGTGGAGGCGGTTGAGCAAGGAATTTGAAATCTTAGGTTTACCAATGGGTTCAGCATTGGCTCCTGAAAGAGGAGCAGACTTGACCGCCTCCCCTTTCTTCTGACCTTAATTTCCTTCTTTCTTCCTAATTTCAGATGAATGCGGACTGGAGCAGAATACAGATGTTTATATTTGCCGATCGCCAAATGCCCAAATACGACTGAAATCTTGTTTTTCAAAAAAAAATTACCACTGAAATCCATGCAAACTGGTCAACTTTTTATATGTCTGCAAGAAAAGATGAAGATATGCTGGGTACAACTTTTGCATCTTGCTTCTCTGCTTTCGTTCAACCTTCTCTCCTATGTTTCTGCAATCATCACCATTGACTGGATAATGGATTTTTGGTTATATCCAATCATTACCATTGCAGGATGACTCCGAACTGACCCTATGAATAGATGAATCCTGTGTAGTGTCAAGGTCGATGGACCTTTTTGGATCCATTGTTGGCCTTTTTTTCTATTAACGTTTACTGTTAAGCTTAGTGCATGGAGTCGGTAAGCATTTATATAATGATTTGGACTGATGCCTTTTCTTTGAAATGTCTCGAAGTCAGATTTTATCCGTTATCTAAAAAATGAGTACATGAATTATGTGTGTAAAATCATTCTACCTTTTCATTTTCTCAGTGCCGCTGTTACTTACTGATGTGCCCATGTAAATTTTCTCAAAAACAACGGGTCAAGAAAATTGTACGGCTTTGTTATTGTGACTCTGGGATAGGGTCTACCTTTAATTTTCAGATTATAGGCTTAAAAAAATTGGTGAAATCTCACTCGTGGCACCTGCTGTTGGTACACCATTACAAAATCAATAATCACCGTCGGTTGCCAACCTGACATCGTTGCCGGTTTGGCCAACAGGCAGTAGGCAATCCGGCCCTATTATCCTTTCCAAGAGAAAAAAGAAAAGAAAAGAAAAGAAAGCATCAGCCACCGGCTACTGCCGCCACCATGCCGCCCACATCTGCCGCCAAGCCCCCGGTGTCCGTGGTGTGTTGGACTAAAATTTTGCGTCCATGCCCTTTTATCACCACCCGTGATGTCTTTTAACCTGTAGTGACATACTAATGCGTAAAAGATTATTGAGGCGGCTATCTCTACTTTTGAGGCGGCCGTGGAGGCTTCAGTCCACGATCTCAGATCTTGCGTGTTCTTCTCCTGAGAGTATCTCCGAGAGTCTTTGTAAAATCTACTCTCTAAATCATTATTTGAAGTCATTTGAGTAAAAATCGTTTATTTTACTAAAATCTCTATTTCTGTAAATTAGGAAAGATATAAAGAGTCCCTTGGAGATGCCCTAAATACTACATCTCAAAGCCACTTATGGCTAAAGGACAGAAACATTCCCTCGTATTCACTTTATTAAATTTTAAATAAATATTTAGAACCCTAAGCAAAATCAAATGAAAAAAGTCTGAACTGGAAAGTTGTAGATATTGTTGAGATCAACAACTTTGGTTTTGGTCATTTCTCCATGCGAGATCATTTGAAAATTTTGAATTTTAAAATGTAAGAAATTCAAACATAATTTTCCTTGAATAAATAACTTTAAATAAAAATGTTGTCAACTACAAAATTATATAGGCCTTCGAGATCTACAACTTATGTTTTTGTCGAATTTCAAATTGTAAGCACTTAAAACTAAATTTTGGGACCTTCATTGTCGGGTTCGTAAACCCGGGGTCCCTCATGGACCGGCTTCCCAGCAAAGGCTCGGCCAGCAGACAACGTTGCGAACGACGCGCAACTCTTGGGCCGGCCCAAACACCTAAACGACAGGACAGAAGGACAATCCAATTTCCGACCGGACGGCCTGGCCGAGGAGGAATGGCGCCCGCTTCCGACTCCGGCCCGCCTCTCCGACCGGAAGGCCTCACAAAGGAGGAACAGCGCTCGCTTCCGTCACCGACCCACCTCCGGATGGCCTCTCCGACCGGAAGGCCTGGCCAAAACACCACTTCCGACTCTGACCCGCTTCTCCGACCGGGAATGCGCCGAACCCCTGCTTACAGCTCCTCTCCGACTGGCGCAATCAGAGCCGACTGGGACCAACCGACCAGGGACGCCCGCTCGGTAAGGACCAGGAAACGGACGGAGAAAGTAAGGCAGGGCACTCAAGTCAACCGCAATACCAAGGACCGTACCCTGTACACCTGCAGGACAGTACCCTGTGACCTCCCTGGCATGACAGAACCCAAGCAGTGTTGTAGGCGCCGATATTTTCCCCTACAGTGTTGTGGGCGCCATCAACTCCCATACCAGACAAATACGGTAAGGCTCCCCCCACATGCCTCTGGGCATCAACAGTGTTGTGGGCGCCGGTATTTACCACACCAGGCGAACATGGTAAAACCCCCTACGTGCCTCTGGGCATCAACATTATGGTAGGCACCGACGTCTGCCATACCAGAAGAAGACGATGCAACCTCTCACGTGCATCTGACATTAAACAGTAATGTGGGCACCTACCATCATCTTGTACCCGCCGGTGTGGGCAACAAGACTTAGTAGCATACACACTCTCTCCCTCTCACTTGTTAAGCCATCCCATTCATCTATAAAAGGGGATGCGCTCTCTCCCAAAAAAAAAGATCGATCAGTTCACTTACATTGATTCACCCTCTGTAACTTTAGACACTCTAAAGTTATATCGAGCACACGCTCGAACACTTAGCACATAGCGGGGCTCCCGTCACTCTCGGCCCTTCAGACCAGAGTCCGACCGGACCTCTTGTACCCCCATCTTTCTCCCTTTCGTTTGTAACCTCACAGCAAACTTCGAGCACCTGGGCTCAAGAATAAAGTCACCGACCAACTCAAACTGGACGTAGGGCACATTGCCTGAACCGGTATAAACCCTGTGTCATTGAGTGCTAGGCCACCTCCGATCACAACGTACAGCAAAACTATAAATATTTACGTGTTGGTCACTTTCTGCACCGACATCCACTATTTCAAATAAAGGGGTTATCAACTACAATGTTTTACATCTTTTCAAGATCTACACCTTAGGTTATGATCATTTCTTCATCTAAGGTCATTTAAAAAATTAAAAAAATCGAATTCCAAAATGTGAGAACTTCAAACAAAAGTTGTGAGATTTAAATAATTTCAAATGAAAATTGTGTCCACTATAAAGTTGTATATCTCGAAGTTTGTCTTCATCTAATTTTTTTTGTCTTGCACTAATTTTTAGATACGACTCTAAATCTAGCTGTCTTTATTGATTGATTTTTGGAGGCAGCTCTAGATCCAACCGCCTCTAAAGATAGGAGCATTTTTTTAGAGGAGGTTGTAAATCTAAGTTATCTCTAAAAATATTTTCTAGAGGCGAGCCAACAAGGGAACCATTTTTAGACAAATTTTGATTGAGCTGCCTCTACTAAAAAATGTCTCTGTTGCTAAAAATTATTTGTGTAATAGTGATAGCATCACTCTAGACTTTTAAAATTACCTAGCAGTGATAATCCACTATGACTATTGGCTATAAATAGTAGACATTGATATAAGTTGCCAGTGATGTACCCAGCAGTGGTAACCATTTCTATAGTAGTGGTAAGCTAAGTGCTCTTCTGTCACACCCGGTTTTGAAAACACAACCGAATGCACATCACATGTATGCCAGGATCTGTTTATTCATACATGCGACGACAAAAGTGATACATTGCAGTGTTTATTACAAAAGCGATTACATATTACAAAAATAACTAGAGGGTCTAAACACAAAATTACATCAGAGTTCCAGCAGAACAGGGTCTCCATCCCTTCATATTATATTATACAAGTTATTTAAAAATCTACATTTTTCACGGTATAAATTGCAAAAACCCTAATTAAATCTTGAAAATTTTAGAAAAATGATAAAAGCATTAATTTTATTTAGTGAAAACTATTCACAACCCAAAATGAAATTTTTAGGGTGTGACAGACTACCCCCCTTAACAAGAATCTCGCCCCGAGATTCGCTGAAGCTACAGTCATAACAAAGAACCAAATCACTTAAGATCATAATAACAAAACATTCAACCGCACAAGGGCACACTAACATGGTAGGGTTCTTAGACGAAAACACACTAACACAACTTAGCATTGTTGCTATCGTAAAAGCGCTCAGGGGTGAAAACCTTCCTATAAAGGGCATAGGGGTAAAACAATATTGAAATCTTCGGTCTTCTTTAGTGTGACGATTCTTCATGTTGACGTAGAATCTTCATCCTCATAACATCTTCAATTCTTGAAGTAGAATCTCTAGTTCCATTCCATTGGTCTTGGAGACAAAAGGGGTTACGTTGAAGAGTTTTACTTTGAAACAAAGCATCAAGGAGAAAGACAACAAGAGAGTAGACTTTGTTATTACTAAAATAGCTTCAAAAGACGACCATTGGTAACTAGGCTGACGTCCTACGGTCAACACAACTCTGATATCACCTTGTCACACCCGGTTTTGAAAAGACAACCGAATGCACATCACATGTATGCTAGGATCTGTTTATTCATACATGCGACGACAAAAGTGATACATTGCAGTGTTTATTACAAAAGCGATTACATATTACAAAAATGACCAGAGGGTCTAAACACAAAATTACATCAGAGTTCCAGCAGACTAGGGTGTTCCAGCAAACTAGGGTCTACATCCCTTCATATTATATTATAAAAAGTTATTTAAAAATCTACATTTTTCATAGTATAAATTGCAAATACCCTAATTAAATCTTGGAAATTTTAGAAAAAATGATAAAAGCATTAATTTTATTCAGTGAAAACTATTCATAACCCAAAATGAAATTTTTGGGGTGTGACATCTTCTTTGAGAGTTCCTTTTTCTTTAGATGGTTGCTGCTTATTTTGATATCTTCATCAGAGTCTAGATTTAACACTAGTAGGATATTGATTTTTAGAGGCCGGCAAACTGCATTTACCGAGGCGGCACCACTGTCTTCCTGTAGGCTGTGGCACATGATCTCTGTTAATCAAAGATGCTGAGACGGGCTACAATGCCTAACTCTCGAAATCAGAAAAAAATGTAGCCTAGTCCTCATCATGGGGCTAGCTGACAAACCTGATACCAAGCCCACTTCAAGCCCGCCATAGGGTCCGCTCCTCCCAGTGCCTCACGCTCTCTTCCGCATTGTCGTTGACCAGATCCATCGTCGAGCCCGTTGTTGATCCCATCGCCACCGTCGAGCCCATCCTCCACCCTCCTTCCTTGCAGCATATCTAGGCAAATAGAGATCTAGGATAGGAGATCCTTACTTGAGAAGTTGAGATCCAGGTTACATCATAGATCCAGGTTTTGTCCTCATAGATCTAGCCGGTGTCTCGCAGATCTAGATGACATTGGCCATGAGCATAGAGCAGGGCTTCATCTGTGATGCCATGCTTGCGCTACCATCGGCCTACCACGTCTACTCCACCTTTGGCCACTACGAGGCCGCTCCACATTGTCCACTGTAGCCACCTAACGGACCATGATCCTAAAGGTTCCCCATAGGGCTAACTACCCGATAAGGAGATGGGCCGGCCCACGGTCTGCCAGGAAGGCACATAATAAGGTGGCGTGACCTCCAAGGCAAGAAGGACGGACCTAGTCGGATTTACGAAAAGTCTATCTCAGTAATAGGATTAGAACTCTTTTATTGTAACCAAGTAGGACTAAAATTATGCACATGCCCTCTAGACTATATAAAGAGAGACAGGGGCATCCCCTTGTAACTTCTTCAGACATAGCAATCCAACGCAAGGCAACACGCCATACAGGATGTAGGGTATTACGCTATTCAGCAACCTAAACCTATATAAATCGTTGTCTTGCATTCATCATCGAGTTTAGCTTACGTCGATCCCCACCAATCCTCGTTCCGGGTAACCCCGTAACAAGGTTGCTGGTCATCAGACACCGACACCACCATTGAAGAGAGAATAGATGGGGAGAGAGGGCCACGTGTGCCTCCCAAAAGGGGCCAAGAGGCAGCAGGTGAGCCCACGCGAGCTAGGGGCGGCCTCCGCGTGACCACGCCACCTCCACCTCCACCTCCCGTGCCACTATTGGAGGGAGCATATAGGAAGAGAGAGGGATGGCGAGCCTGCGTGCGTCGACTAGAAGGGGTCGAAAGGGGAGCCCGCGCACGCTGCAGGGGCTGCCACTACGCAACCGCACCACCTCCTTCGCCCTAGCCACCATCGGAATAGAGGAGATATGGGGATAGAGAGGGACAGCAAGGTTGGGGACGGTGGCTAGTGTTACCGTTGGAGTCCAATACTTCGATGGATGTGGATGGATCAGTGCACGACCGGATTAATCCGATGGGTTGTATACAAGGGACTAGGCCTTCCTGCTGCAACACACAACTCCAATGCTCTCTAGTTTCTCCACTACGCCTCCAACACTGCCTCTGGAGTGCAACTCCGGTGACTATACCAGAAGTATGCTTACAGGCATCTTCTCTCTAACTCAAACTAGGCTCACCTGGAATCTTCAATGACCACACCAGATAGCTCTGGTGCCACCGAAAGATCCAGTGCACCTCTGGTGCTACTGAGTATATTTCTTCACATCCATTTGTTCGGGCTTCACTTCTTTGATGTCATGCTGTATGCTTGTCATCTAGGGTATTCAATGCTCCTCTTTGATCTTCCTTAGAGGTGTTGATTGCTTGATCTCTACCTTCGCCTAGCTAGCCCAAGTCATTCCCTTGCATCCGTAAGACTAAGTACCTTGTATACTAGCAAACATTGTTAGTCCTAATGGTTATGTTGTCACTGAACCACCAAAATCAATAAACCCTTGCTATGGCCCATATTTCTTGCACAGGTTTCATGATAGGTTTACATAATTTTTTTTTCAAATTTTCCATATTGGCATTAATATTACATACATCTTTCTTGTGTTACAAAAAAAAAGAGTTTTTCCATATTTGTCCTATGTTTTAAAAAATGAATATTTAGAAATAAATATAATAATTATATCCATATATGACCTCTAACTCTAAGGATCCTATGAGTAAATCACATTTTTTTCAGTCATATCCTCCATTTAATATCTAACTAAGTGGACAGTCCACAGTAATTTAACTGTAGAAGAGCAAATACCATTCACCGAACTTAGGGACCATTTGGATCACTTTGGATTATTGTATTCTAAATTGTGAATTGGCATGGTAATCTAAACTATGGATTGTAGTAATCTGGTTTTATTTGGTACCCAAGATTATAGGTGTTGGGTTTTTGTTGGATGTGGCTTACTGGATTCCAATAATCCACTGGTTGGATTATTATATTATGTCCCATAATCTAGCTAGGCATTTTGAATCTCTTAGAGATTATTGTTGTCAGAATAAGGTGATCCATATAGGCCCTTAAGTAGTAGTGGCACCATATGCATTGGTTGCAACATTGTTGTTGGTGATCCAAACCAATACATAGTTGCCCCATCTGCATTGATTTGCATCGTCACTGGATGACATTTTTTGGCAGTATGCTCCACGAGAGTGAGCTCGATTTTGTGTTTCTGAAGAAGCGTTCTTTAGTGCCACATTTCTGCTCAACTGAGCATCCAGTCCAGTCTCCTATTCAGATCAAAGCTCACGTGACCCAGTTCGAAATATGTCCTCCAAGCAAGGTTTACCTGAGAGTAGAGAGAGAAATTACGAGGTGACATACTCGCTGCCTATCAAGAGACGACTTTTACAGAGGTTGTCGGTTTTATGCCAGCATATATGAACTTACCTGATCAAATATATAAATCTTCTTTATCCAGTTTGTTGAGCTCACGTATTATATCCCATACAAAAGGTCTTCTGTTCGGGTCTTTGTGCAAGCAGCTTTGAGCCAATTCGAGGCATTTTGTCACTTGATGAACCGATCGGCATATGTTTTCCTGATTTGTTCCACCTTTGTTCCCATCTACAAAGTACCTGCCATTTATCTGAGTTGACTAAGAATAGTACCAGAATATTTAGTACAAATACCATGAATGCACGCCATTTGGAGCTCATCAAACTATCGGAGCAACACCAGAATTTTATCGTTTATGCCGAATTCGAGCATCCTAAAATAATGGGACCAAAAATATTTCTGAACTATATATATATACACACGCACGTGCTATTCTACACCCTAGGTGTAGAATAATTATACTACACCAAGCTGTTATACTGAAAAAAATTCAGTACAATTCAGTAGCCATGTGCCAGTATTATTCAGTATTCGTGGTACTGACGTTACTGCTAACTGATACTGAACCCGGTTCAGTATTATTCAATATTTCGTGACCAGAATATATATTGTAGTGATAGTTCCTTGTAAAATCCACCTTGCCAGGAAAAAAAAATAAAAATGGACCTAGCTTGATGAATGCTAGAAGAAATTGTGAAATTGTCATTTTACCTAGTAACATCAACAAATTATTTTTTCGGAGCTAGCAAAAGTGCAGCTATTTGTCATGTGCACAATAAAACTCTTATAATTTCATAATAAATTTAAAATTCGGTTTTCTTTCCTCAGCTGCCCCTTTGCCAAATGTGCATTTGTTATGGGAGAATTAGTAGACACAATGTGTTTTGTGGGTGGAGACTTAAATTCTGTTGGTTGTTTGGTGTTGCTGTGCATTTTAATAGGATGGAGAAAGGAATTCGAAGGTCTAACTCTTACAATTTTAAGAGTTACCCTCATCAAGGACATGTACAACAGTGCTGTGACTAGTGTTCCTAACAAATGATGGTAACACAGATTTCTTCCCGATTAAAATAGGACTACATCAAGGGTTAGCCCTGAGCCTGTATCTCTTTGCCTTGATAATGGATGAGGTTACAAGGAACATTCAAGGGGATATCCCTTGGTGTATGCTTTTCGCAGACGATATTGTGTTAGTTGATGAAAACCAGGCAGGAGTAAATTGGAAACTGGAGTTGTGGCGGCAGACCCTTGAGTCCAAAGGTTTCAGAGTAAGCAGAACTATGTGGCTTTGGCACTGCTGCACATGAGGAGGGAGATGTGAGTTCGGAAGGTCAAATAGTGCCTAAGAAAGATGCCTTTCGATATCTAGGACCGATGCTACAGAGGGATGGAAATATTAATGCAGACTTTAGCCATAGAATCAAAGCAGGTGGATGAAGTCGCGCCAAGCATCTGGCATTCTCTATGACGAGAGGGTACCTAAAAAGCTAAAAGGCAAGTTTTATAGAACAATGATTAGACCCGCTATGTTGTATGGAGTAGAATGTTGGCCTACAAAAAGACGACATGTTCAACAACTGAGTGTTGCAGAAATGCGTATGTTGCACTGGATTTGTGGTCACACAAGAATCGACCGAGTTCAGAATGATGATATACATGATCGTCTAGGGGTAGCACCAATTAAAGAAAAACTTGTCCAACATTGGTTGAGGTGGTTTGGCCATGAACAAAGAAGACCTTTAGTGTATTGTGGAGTTCTAAGTCAAGATAACAATGTGAGGAGAGGTAGAGGAAGCACTACCGGAAACCGGCACTTTGCCAAGTGCCGGAGGCTTTGCCAAGTGTATTTTATAGGGCACTCGGCAAAGACGGTCTTTGCCGAGTGCCAAATAAAATACACTCGGCAAAAAAAAACACTCAACAAAGATGGCTTTGCCGAGTGTTTTTTTCTGGCACTCGGCAAAGATGTATTTTGCCGAGTGCTATTTTTCTGGCACACGGCAAAATGCGTCTTTGCCGAGTGCCTTTTTTCTGGCACTCGGCAAAGATGTATTTTGCCGAGTGCCATTTTTTGGCACTCGGCAAAATGCGTCTTTGCCGAGTGCCTTTGTTTTGGCACTCGGCAAAGAGGCATTTTGCCGTGTGCATTTTTTTTGGCCCTCGGCAAATTATTTTTTTCAAAGCAATTTTTGAGGCCCTAAATGAATTCAAATGAAAAACTTTTCAACTACAAAGTTGTATAACTTCTCAAGATCTACAAAGATTATTTTGGTCATTTCTTCATTTGACAAAACGATAATAACGGTTGTTCATAAAATCTACATCTCTCATATCTCTTATATTAGTTTCATGAAAGTAGAAGAGAGATATATAAGATTTGTGAACAATGTTACTACCACTATGTCGAATGAACAAATGACCAAAATAAACTTTGTAGATCTTGAGAAGTTATGAAATTTTGTAGTTGGCAACATTTTGATTTGAAATCATCTTGTCATGCAAAAACGACGTTTGAATTTGAAAATTTTAAAATTTTAATTTTTCAAAAGAGCTCGGATGGAAAAACTTCCTAAATGAAAATTGTAGATCTCTAAAAGTTATGAAACTATGTAGTTGACAACTTTTTGATTTGAAATCATCTTATCATGCAAAACTACGTTTGAATCTCTCAAATTTGAAATTCGAATTTTTCAAACGACCTCGGATAGAAAAACTTCCTAAATGAAAATTGTACATCTCGAAAAGTTATGAAACTTTGTAGTTGACCACTTTTTTATTTGAATTCGTTTAGGGCCTCAAACAAGCAATTTACTCTCGGTTTAGTATAATATATGAGGATAGATAACGGAATCTAGACACAAGTGACAGTGTAGTGCAGTGGTAGAGTAGCAGACATGCGAGGGAGAGGTCGTGAGTTTGAATCCCGCCGGCCGCGTTAACCGCGAATTTTGTGCAAAAAATGCAGCGACTTCGATGGAGTCGGGCGCGCGCTGCCGGTGGCGGCCTCGCCCGAAAAAAAAATTCGGGTTTTTTTGCTATTATTTTTGGGTTTTTTCGCATTTTTATTTTGCCGAGTGTAAATCTTTGCCGAGTGCTTTTCCGGCACTCGGCGAAGTCTTTGCCGAGTGTCCGACAAAAAACACTCGGCAAAGTCTGTTTGCGACTAAAATTCGCCGAGTGTCGTTTGCCGAGTGTCGACACTCGGCAAACCCTTTGCCGAGTGTTTTTTAGGCTTTGCTCCTGATTCCCGTAGTGAAGACCGCAATTGACATGGGAGAGGCAATAAAAAGATATTTGAAAGGTTTGGATATACCTAGAGATCTGTGTTTGAATAGGAGTGCTTGGAAAGCAGCTATTGATGTACCTGAACCGTGACTATGAGCTCTTGTTGGGTTTCAACTCTAGTCTACTCCAACTTACTTGGAACTAAAAGACTTTGTTGTTGTTGTTGTTGTTGTTGTTGTTGTTGTTGTTGTTGTTATATTATGCTACCCTTCACAAAACATTGCTAGTTGTTTGTGCTAGGAACATTTTAAAGGCTTTTTAGTATAAAATAAGACTTCCTTAGCCTTCGCCAATGCAACAAACAATTAATGTAGTCTGGATGTATAGTTAAAATGCATAAATATGTAGATAAAATAAGGTTGGCGTGGTTTATGAAAAAGGGTTCAAATGAAACGAGGAGATAAATCACACGTACATTAGTAATACTAGGATTCTTCTTACTTCCAGTCACCAACTCTATGATTATGATGCCCAGACTATAAATGTCTGCCTTGCGTGATGTCACGCCATCAGAAATCCTCTCTGGAGCAGAGTATCCACTGCATAATTATAATGAAAGTTCGTTATGACATAAAGAAAAGGGAAGGTATGAAAATAAGGAGAAAGAACAAATGCGCCATTCCAAACATGGAAATCAATAAACTCCATGGTAAGCTCTTGCATGATATTAAATAGAATATCGAAGCAGGTTTCCAATGTCAGGAGAGACAATTGACATGAATCATACAAAGCATTTGTTGTCCACTCACCAGCATGATCCAGTGGGAAAAAAAAACAAAAACAATTATTACCTACCTTTACAGTTGCGTCTTAGCAATTTCCAGTTTTTGACTCGAAAACTATAGTGATAATTTTATGGAACCTTATGAACTTAGCCATACTGTAGTGTGTAACTTACAGCTGCCGCAGACATTTATCACTCGTACATACGAGTTTTGATATACCAAAATTTGCAATCTTTGGAACCATGTCCTCATCTAGTAGGATACTTGCAGGCTTGAGGTCCATGTGAATGATATCCTTTTCCTTGTGAAGATAACATAAACCCTCACAGATTCCCTTAATTATCTGATAACGTGTATGCCATTCAAGCCCACTTAATTCATCTGCAAAAATAAAATAACAATATGAATGTACTGTGTGCATCTACCAAATGGCCATTTTGTATTTTCTGTGTTTGACATATAACCAAACATTAGTGAAATAAAATGAAGAACCGATAAAATTGAAGGTTATGAAATAAAAGAAGTAAAATGATTATATGGAATGTATTATATACTTATGTAAATGCACATAGATTTATATTATATTACCAGAAAGATGTTCGCCAAGGTTTCCTTTGCTTATATACTCGAAACATAGGAATCTTTCCAGTTTCTCAGCAATGACAACGTCACCACCTATTTCTACCTCCTTTTCTACTGTATAAGAACAGTATCCTAGAAACCGCAATACATTTTGATGCTGAGCCAACGTCATATTTCCAATCTGCTGATGAAACATCCCATCGTTAATATTGAGGTTTCCTGTAAGCCTTGTCACAACAACAATCTGCACGATAGCCTGTTTAACCTTATATGTGTTAGCGTGGCTATGATAATATAAAGTTCAGATAAGCTGTATGGAAACTTGCTCGAAAGGTCCAACAAAAAGATTAATTTTTACCTTGAAACATTCTCCGAGTTCATTATGACCAATCTTTCGCTCATCAGAAAAGTTTTGAGTGATGAATTGTAAAAGTGGATATGACAGATTACTTGGCTTTTCTCTTCCCTCAACTATATGCTCCAACACATTTAGATCCTCATATATATCAGCAAATCTATGTAAACGATGTGGTCAAAGTTAGGCACAATGAAAAATCAGCTTGCTTCCTGAATAGAGCAAACTAACAGGTAGAACTTCATGAATTCCTTAAAACGCCCGAAACCTATTTATTCTTTCCCTAATCCTGCTGTTAACCCAATGCCTTGACCTCCACCATGCCAATCATCTTCTTCAGCTCAGAGAACCGAAGCCGTCCGAGTGACTTGGTGAGGATGTCAGCGAATTGCCGACCAGTTTCGACGAACTCGATGACGATCTGCCCTCCATCGACGCAGTCCCTGAGGAAGTGGAACTTGATGTCGATATGCTTGCTCCGGTCGTGGAGGACCGGATTCTTGGCGAGGGCGATGGCGGGCTGGTTGTCCACCATCAGTGCTGGCGGACGAGCTTTCTCGCCGATCAGCTCGCCCAGCAGCCGGCGCAGCCACACAAGCTTGGCATGCCGCTTGTGGCCGCCGCCACGTACTCCGCCTCGCACTGTAGACAGTGCCTACCACCTTCTGCTTCAGCGACTAGCCATGAAATTGGAGCCGACCCGAGGAAGACGAGCACGCCGGAGGTGCTCCGCCGTCTGTCGATGTCGCCCGCCATGTCTGCATCGCTGAAGACCATGAGCCGCAGCCCACTTCCACCGCCGGTCTTGGGGAAGACAATCCCCTGATCCATCGTCCCCTTGACGTTAGCGCAGCAGCCGCTTCACCGCGGCCCAATGATCCTCTCGAGGATCCTCCATGAAGCGGCCGACATAGCCCACGGCGAACGCAATGTCCGGCCTTGTGTGGACTAGGTAGCGCAGCCCGCCGACGATGCTCCGGTAGAGTGTTGCATCTACCTTCGCCGCGGTGCTGGCCTTTGTCAGCTTCAGCCGCTCCTCCATCGGAGTCGCGCATGGCTTGCAATCCGCCATGCCGCTCCGCTCCAACAACTTCACCGCTGTACGCGCTCTGACCGAGCGTGAGCGCCTCCTTCCCCTGTTTCACCATCGATGCCGAGATAGTAGGAGAGCAGCGCCGAGATCGCTCATTCGAAAAACGAGCCAGCCATCTCGCGCTTGAAGCTGTCGATGTCCTCCGCACGCGCGCCGGTGTCGATCAAGTCGTCCACATACACGCCGACGACTGAGTTCCTCCTTCCCCCGTCGCCGCGTGTAGAGGGCATGCTCTGTTGCGCAGCTGCGTGAACCCAAGCGCGCCCAGCAGTGGCGTCAAGCTTGGCGTTCCATGCCCGCTGGGTCCTACCGTAGCCCGTAGAGCGCCTTGCGCAGTCGGAGCACCTTGTGCTCTGCTCCCTTGACGGCGAAGCCCGGAGCTTGCCTGACGAAGACCGTCTCCGCCAGCTCAGCCATTGAGGAAGGCCGATTTTACGTCCAGGTGATGGACGCGCCAGTCCCTTGCCTACTGCCAAAGCCAGCAGCAGTCGGACGGACTCCATGCACGCCACTGGCGCAAAGACTTCCTCAAAGTCGATGCCCTCACACTAGACGAAGCCGCGGGCGACGAGACGCGCCTTGTGCTTGATGATGGCGCCGCGCTCGTCCTGCTTCACCTTGCACACCCACTTCAGCCCAATCGGATGGATCCTAGAGGCCGATCGAGGAGCTCCCAAGTCTCGTTCTCCTCGATCGCCTTCATCTCCTCTAGCATCGCCCATCGCCAATTGGCGTCGTGCTCGGCCAGCACGAACGTGGATGGCTCCTCTGCACTAACAAGAAGTAGCTCTTGATCGTCGAGCAGCCGACTCGCCAGGCCCAAGGCCCCTACATTGCCGATGATGTTGTCCAACCTGCGGAACCGCACCTCCTCACCGTCGTGGAAGGCATCCACAAACTCGCTGATGTCGCTTGGAGGAGAGGTGAACTCGATCGGTGTCGATGGAGTCCTCTGTTCCACAGGAGTGGTCGGCACTGCTGCTAGAGTGCCCGGCACCCCTGCTGGAGCACCCGGCACCACTTCTGGACCGCTCGGCACCACTGTAGGACCGCTCAGCACCACTCCTAGAGTGCTCAGCACCAATGCAAGACCTCTCGGCACCACTCCTGGAGTTCTCAGCACCAATGCAGGACCGCTCAGCACCACTCCTGGAGTGCTCGGCACCACTTCTGAAGTGGTCGGATCCACTGCTGGAGTGATCGGCTCTGCTGCTGGAGTGGTCAGCACCTCGTCTCCAGTGTCTCCACCATCGTGGATGACTAAATGCTCGACGATGAAGGTGCTGCTGAAGCCGTCAGCTTCCCCCGTGGCCTAGACCCTCCCAGTCCCAGGCTGCCTTCTCGTCGAACACGACATCGCGTGAGACAACCACCATGCCTCCACGCGTGTCAGAGCTGATACGCTTTGGTGCCCTCCTCGTAGCCCAGGAGCACCATCGGCGTGCTCCTGTCTTCCAGCTTGGTAAGGAACGACTTCGTCTTCTTGACATGGCCGATGCAACCGAACGTCATGAGGAAGGACACGCTCGGCTTGCTCCCGTGCCATGCTTAGAACGGCGTCACGCCCTTTAGGGCCTTTGTGGGCGCGCGATTGAGGATGAACACCGCCGTGGTCACCGCCTCTCCCCAGAACTGTGCTGGCATGCTCTTGGCTTTCATCATGGATCGAGCCATGCCGACCACCATCTGGTTCCTGCCGCTCCACCACTCCATTCTGCTACGGTGAGTACGGCGCGGTGTGGTGTCGCACCACACCCTGATCCGCGCAGTACGCAGCGAACTCCACCGAAGTGAATTCTGCCGCCGCGATCTATCCTCAGCACAGCGCAGCTTCTTCCCGGACTCTGCCTCCGCCCACGTCCTGGAACCTCTTGATCACATCCGCCGCCTCGTCCTTGCTCGTCAGGAGTTGCAGCCACATGTAGCGACTGCAATCATCCACGAGCAGAAGGAAATACCACCGCTCGCCGTGCGTGGCCGGCGTGATTGGCCCGCAGAGGTCGCCGTGGACGAGCTCGAGGGCATCCGCCGCGCGATACTTGGCCGCCTTTGGGAACGGTAGCCTCCTCTGCTTCTCGACCAGGCAGCTGTCACACAACTCGCCTACGTGCTCGATGTGGGGCAGCCCTCGAACCATCTACTCCAGCCGACCGAGCGCGTCGAAGCTGAGATGTCCGAACCGGGCATGCCACAACCATGGCTCCTTGGTGTGCTGCGTTGCCAGGCACACCGGCTGCTCCACCTTCAAATCGAGCAGGTACAATCGATTACGGGAGTGTTTTACCTTGGCGAGAAGACGCCGCTCCTGATCACGGATCTTCAAGATCCCGCTCTCGATCAGTATCTCGCACGCGCGCTCGTAAAGCTGCCCGATGCTGACGATGCTCGAGCACAGCTGTGGGATGTAATCCATCAGTGCGCGGTGCTCACCGTTCTAATACCACTTGTCCCGAGAACTCTCCGCACAGGTGAGCAATCTGCTCACCGGCACTCACACTAGGCTAGAGGTTGAAGAGGGGTTGAGAACAGCACACACACGAGCTCCGACGCTGGCCGGACTCTGTTTCCTAAATGTGGCGAACTGAACATTTCTATTGCTATGCTAGCTGATATATACAACTCTAACTGTACCTTGCTAGGTACAAGGGTAGTTGGCAAGTACTCCAACCCCCAACTACTCCTATCTAATCCTAGTACACAGACATGTCCTATTGTCATGCTGCTACAGTGACTAGATGTGACAGCAGGACTGACTTCTGTGCCAACCCCTGCTGCGCGGGTACAGAGAGAGGGAGCACCAGATTATTTCTAACATTTATTTTCCAGTTTGGTCATTCATTGGCACCGCATAAGTAATAGATTATTCAAAACAAATCCCCATAAGTCACTCTAGTGTTTTAGATGGCAATAGGAAACATAAAAAAGTTAATGCAATTGGTGCTCTATACATCAATATACTCAATTCATTGCACATTATTACCCTGAACAAGCAACAGAAATTCAATGTGTGTCGATTCAGCTAGCTACTAATCATCATTTGTATGTGACTGGCAAAACCAGATCATTATAAGGTGCCATACCTAGTTAAGCAATTGCATCGCATCAGTTGGATAATAACTAACTTGGCCTTATGTAATGGAAGAAAAAGGAAACCAGGCTTGTGCGAATTAAGAAAATATAAGAGTAATAATGTTTGGTGAATCTGTAAGTTCCTATGTCAAATTGGCACAGGAACTTATTAAAAAAATTACCATGTGTATACCTAGAATATTCATGAAGAGCTCGTACGGACAGTGCTTGGAATCTTTTAACAATCTGCAGTTCAAAGCAAAAAGATAAGCAGGTTTATTTTGTCATCTTAAATTTAAGTAGACAAAATAAAAATCCAAATAAAGCATAACTTCCTAGAATGTCTAGTCAAACATCTCCAACCTTGACCATTAGTTAAATAAAAAGCTATTTTTATTAGTCACAATAAAATAGTATAAATGTTTTCCAGTGAAAAATATTTTTAGACTACAGTATTAAATTGGAACACTATTATTAGTATCCGTAGAAACATAATGAAGATTGGAGGAATCACCACACACCTATTGTGAGTGGTGCCTTTCATATATATAACCATGTACAGGGATAGTACTAGCTTGTGATACAATTTAGCGTGGTACAACAATAGGCTATACAATTATCCTAATACCTGCCCACAGTCGTAGCGGTAGAATCACGGATGCATAGACTTGGTCCAGAAGTAAAAAAAAAAAAAAAAAAAACTGTACAGGGAGATGCTGCAGATGTACGAGGCAAAGCGCTGGTTCCAAGCCCAGGGAGCCTGCTTAGGGCCCGTACAAGGATTTCTGCCAGAAGACAAACATAGTCAGGGAACAGCGGGGTCCACATAGCCCTGATGGCTGCTGGTAGTACATGGTCCTCCCAAGGTGACCGTGGAGGAAGGTGTTCTTCACAACGAGCTGATGAATAGGCCAATCACGTGAGGCAATGATCTTGAGGACAATGTGGATCGTCCCCAGGTTTGACAATGGTGCCTGAACGTCTCGTCATAGTTGATGTTGACTTGCTGGGAGAAGCCCCGGATGACCCAGCGTGCCTTTTGCCAAGCCAGGGAGCTGTAAGAGTAGAACATGTGCTTGTACAGCCACTTGCCAGTGACAACGTTAGCACCTGGCAGTCGAGGCACGAGGCGCGAGGTGTCGTTCTCGATGAGAGCCTTGTACTCCTCCGCCATTTGCAGCACGCCAATTGGGGTTGATGAGGACGCTACAATAGTTCAGTCAGGATAGGCAAGGCCGTCGTGGCGGAGAGGTTGAGGCAGTCGACGGCGCGCAGGCAGCCAGTCTGAGAACATGTCGTGGGATGCAAAGGAGGTGGCGTTGCCTGAAGCAGCCACGATCACCGGGGGCAGCCGGCCTGATGTCGCCAGCGTAGATGACCGTCTAGTCATGGAGGTCCGACTGCTCGACCTTACCGGAGGTAGGAGCAACCGAAGGAGCACGCGGTCGCTCAACACCCAAGGACGGAGCTTCCAACGGTGGAGAGTGTCCCTGGATCAAAAGATCTAGTGACGACGGCAAAGAGGCCGCTGAGGGTGTGGAGGCAAATGTAAACACGGACTCATCAAAGACAACATGACGTCAAACAATGATGCGACAGGTGGACATGTCCATGCAATGATATCCCCTGTGAGAGGGTGGTATCCAAGAAACACACATGGAGTCGAACAGGGGGGAGTTTATGAGGCGTCGTGGCACTGGTTCTGGTAATAGAGGCAACCGAACACGAAGGGAGGAATAATCCAAGAGCTTCTGATGCAGGAGTGGGTATGGGATGTTGTGATTTACAGATGAGGAGGGGCACTTATTGATCACGTAGGTGGTGGCAGCTACGGCTCCAGACCAAGGGCGGAGGAATGGACGCTGTGGATCAGCAGGGTACAGACAGTGTCGTTGACGTGGCGAGGTCTATGGGCACGAGACACAAAGCAATGCCACAGCTAGATAGAAATGAAATGGTGGGATTTTTGACGAATTTGGTGTCGTTATCGGCCTAAAAACTCTCCGGTATGGCATTGAACTGCGTATGAGCATGGGCAACAAAATCGACAATATGGCGGTGCACATCAGACTTGTGGTATAAAGGAAACGACCAACAAAAATGAGAATAATCATCAAGAAACATGAGATAATATTTATAAATCTGGAGTGCTAAGAACCACAGATGTCCATAATCACAGTGAATTAGGTCAAAAGGTGTAGTCGTTACAGAAGGCGGGCTCCCAAATGGGAGCCGCGTGTGCTTGCCAAGCTGATAGGCATGACACAAGGACCGCGGGCCCTTTTACAAGAAATGAATGACATGTTCTGAAGCATGGCGATGGCGGAAGCAGCCAGGGTCACCAAGGCGGTGATGCCACAAGGTGGACGAAAGTAGCGAGGCTACAATTGTAACATGGCGATGAAGCGATGATGTAGAGGTCCCCGCTACTATTGCAGCAAAGAATCACGTGCCTCGTCTGATGGTCCTTAATAGAAAAAATCCAAAGTGTCAAACTTGATGGAACAATTACTATCGCGAGTGAACTAGCGAACAGAAAGTAAATTCCACACTAGAGCAGAAGCAACTAGGACATTGCCAAGGAGAAAGGTAGTGTATAATGCTGACAAGGTGGATGTGCCACGATAAGAAATTGGAATGTTGTTACCGTTGCCTACAATGATGAAAGAATCAGAGTGAGGTAGGCGGGAGAACAGTATACCATCCGATGACGACAAGTGAGCGGTGGCGCCGGTGTTGAGGACCCAAGGGTTCGCACTCTAAAGAGCCATCCTGTTCAAGGCAGTGATGAGGCCGGCCTTGATCCCACCCGTCGGCACCCTGCTGTGGTGCGGCAGGCAGCAAAACCAGTCGAGTCAGAGAATTAGCGGGCGCGTAGGCGATGTGCGCCTACGGGTACTCGCCCAGAACACCAGGCTGCTAATGGCCCCATGGCACCGGCAATGGGGCGCCACTGCTGTAGCGCACCCCATAAGGTGAAGCACATCTAGAGGCTGGATGGACAAGTGAGGCACAGTAGCCACCGCCGCCATTGTTGTTGCCACCGCACTTGTAGCCGCCCTGGTCATTTCTGCCGCTAACACCGCCGCTGACCTAGCTTGGCCGACTTGAGTAGCAGCAGCAGCCGACCTGGCTTGGGATCGGCTAAGCCGACTTTGTCTGTGCAGACAGTCGTTTCTCCCTTCTTCATTGGATGAGGGAAAATTCAATTCATCTTGTTGAAGATTTCTTCCCCCATCTTTGCTAGCCCTTCTTGCTTGATCTTGTTGCAGCGAGCACGCTGAAGTTTGCATCTTTGCATTCTCAACAAACCCAAAGGGCACCATGTTGGTTGAAAGTTCTCAAGAGCCGATGTGCTACTATGGGCCTTATGATCATTAACAACAATGCCCCTGGATATTTTCTCCGCGTCAAATTGGTCCAGATTGCCAATGACAATCGGTCCTTCAATTTCTTTGATTGGAACATCTACGGAGCTGATTTTGATGATTATTTGCTCATCGGACTTTTCTACGGGATTAGCGAGAACTTCCATGTCCCTCAACACATATACTTGCTCTGCTGATGCCTTACCCTTTTGTTGGACCTGATTAGCAGGTTCATCTAAAACCTAGCTTAAATCGGTCCTGCCTTGTTGGGGCTCGATTGGTCGTAGCTTCAATCGGCTATGAGGGACTCATCGTTGCTCATTGTGAGATAAACCAACAGGCATCCTCCAACGGTGAGGAATTTGGCGTAGTAATGGGTAAGGAATCCACTCTCCATCTTTACATGTGTGCTGCAATTTTTGTATATAGACAGCTTGACCGATTTGGGAAATTGGTGTCGCTTGATTTTTGCTTGTCCACGGGAATTTGGGCTTGCCCCCCGAGCATGGAAGATTTGATAGTGATGTTGAGGCTCTATCGATTCACATTGGACTTTTCTAGCACCACCTCACAAACTAAGACTTTCTTTCCCTTCCTTGATTCCTTGGGTTCGCCGATTATCACATTTTTTCCAATAGTCAAATCGGCTTGTTCCGTCCGAATACAAACGACCGGATATTTAATTCTAGAGTTTCATCCATGGAAAGTTTCTTACTACAATGAAAAGGATGTGCATCTCCATCATGCTTAGCTTGCATGTCCAATCGCCTCTATTGATTTCCTAAACTGATAAACAGATTGATGCCAATCAGTTTGGGAGGCATCACATGAATCGTCGGGCATTGGGACCTTGCTCGATGACTTTGGAGAGTCAGGCGACACCATATTATGAGGCAATGAAGCACGTTGCCGCTGTTCCGTCATCTGTTCGAGAGGTACGAACCGAATTCGGTGTGTATGTGTAAGTACAATCAATACCTAATTGTGGGTTTTGTTGATAATGACCACGCAACTAGAGAGCTAATGAGATTAATCGAGATGACAAGCGGGAAATACACACAAGAGGATGATTCATGTAATGGTGGAGCCCCCAATTACAAAAGATGACGGCATGGAACTCAAAGGCGTTTATTTCATTTCATATTTTGAAATTGAGTATAGGAAAAGCCGCACTGTAAAGGGGGATACAATACACAAGCTTGAATGTGTAACTAAGTGCTCATATCTCCACAAAATACATCCTCAAAGTCACAGCCAAAGCAGCATGTTCTTCATTTCCTATCCTTTGCTGTTTCTGGCTGGTGCAGCACTGCCGCACAGGGAGAGCGGTATTGCCACAGTGCGGCACTGCCACGACTTAACTGGCTGTTGGGAGTGGAGGGGTATTTATACCTCCTCCTCTCTCCCACAACGGTAACCTTCTTCCTCCCACCCCTCAGACCGACACCAAGAGCTCAGGAACACCCTCTCTCTTCTCCATTGGAGCTCTCAACCTCTCAAGCTTTCCCTTTTGATTTCCCATCAAATCCTTAAGAGAAAAAGGCTCCAAACTTGATTAGAGAGCAGATCCACTTGTTCTCCAACTCCAAGAGCACTTGGTTCACGTTCAAGCCGGTGGATTGCATTTGTTACTCTTGGACCTTTGCTCCTAGCCGGCTAGAGCGTCGCCCGTGGAGCTTGCCAACTCGTGTGGCAGCCCCAGGAGGTTTGTAATCACCCCAATCATCTAGTGAAACTCTCCTCATCTCAAGAGTTAACTCTCTTGACTTGAGAACGAGGTAGGGTTGCAAAGCCCGAACCTTTGTGGCTAACCTCAACAACGTGGAGGTAGACAAGCCTTGGTGGCGAGTTGAACCATGGGATAAATCCTTGTGCCACTTGTGCTTGTGCTTATTTACTTGTTATATTGGTGCATGAGGTGTTTTTAGGGTTTGCTCCCGATCCACAAATTGGTGGTGGTGCTACCTATTCTAGTTAGTCCTCTAGGTTCCTTACACTTGCAGAAGGCTCAGGAATTTACTCGATCTAAATTTCTTTGGTTAGATTTTGAATTGTGGTTTACTATTGTCTGCAGGTGCGGCAGTGCCGCTTTGGTGGCGTGGCAGTGCCGCTGGTAAAGTGTGGCAGTGCCGCTTGGCGAATTTGATTTGTGTTTGAGTTTTGTTTTGACTGGCATATTCACCCCCCCCCTCTAGGCCATACAGAGATCCTACAGTATGTAGCAGCAGGAAGTATAGTGCTAACCCCTCCTGAATTGGCCCTATCGGTTTCAGGCGCCGAAGAGGCCAATTTGGTTTGATTCTCAAAAATAAGCCTGCCATGTTCATCAAAATATTAACAGAACCCTCTTGAATTGGCCCTATCGGTTTCAGGCATCGAAAAGGCCAATTCAGATTGATTCTCAAAAATCAACCTGCCACGTTGATCAAAATAATAGTAAAACGGCCTCTCATATTGAGGTTGACTAAAAGCCAAGGGTGATTCACTAGTATATGTAACATGAGGTAAAATAACAATAGGAGCACCAAACATTCTTTCCTCTAAGTCATCGAATTTAGACATAAGCTTATTCATAATATGGAAAAGAGGGGAACCTCTAGCTATTCCACTTGCTTTTACCTCAGGCCTGGTTGTAGACTTGACGATGCTCTCCTGACCCATTGGACCGATGAACTCGCCGTTGAACCCGTTGTTCCACATCCTAAAAGAGGGAATAAATACCAGATGCAATCGGCCTTTTGGGCCAGATTACGCAATGGTAATGAGAATCGCAAGGATAGATTGGAACCAACAAATTAGTTAGGTTAGAAAGACCGGCTATAGGAGATAGCTGAACCAATTGTCCCCAGCGGAATCGGAAAAAATGTGTTGACGCTTAATTAGATCACCACACCGGTAAGGAGCTAGATCGCTCGATGTAGGGGCTAGCCGACTTTTAGGTCGACCGGCGCTTAGGGTATGTCTGCACTCGGACCTTGTACCTCCAGTGATGAGCACGATACGCAAGACGCGTCGCTAAAGGAGCCTCGCCGGGAGCATGATACACAAGACACGCCAATGAGGTCTCTTGGAACCCAAAACCCCACACGCCCGGGAGGGACCCTGTCGGTACATGCAGCGACTATGGGCTACCCTAGCCGGCCTAGCTGCTCTAGAGCTTCGCCATCGTCAATCCACTGTCCATGCAGTGCCGATGAAGAGCAAGGGGAGGTAGATGGGAAGAGAGGGTAAAAGAGAGGTTGTAGATTGATTTTTGTGATGATTGTGTGTTTTGGGCACCTCAATCGGCCGTGGCCCTTATATTTATAAGGTAGGGGTGGCCATATCCCTCAAGGAGTCAAAACACCTTCCAAATCGTGTAAAAACACGTTTCAGATCTGTTATGGACCTGGCAGCTAAGCCGACTTCTGCGAGTTCCGGGTAAAAAGCTTCCAAAATTCATAATTAATTCATCCGTACTCCAAACGAGGTGATCCATACATGTTCTTTGATCAGGTCGATGAGAGGAACGCAATGGTGCAATCCATTCTAGCATTTGAGAAAGTTGAGAAAGTCGGCCAACTTTGGGAGTCCATACTTGGCTAAACCGATTTCGGCTGGTTCAGCCCTCGAAAGTTGTTTTCTTCGCCCGGGCTCCAAATGCAATGATCCAAGTATGCTTTCTGGCCGTCTTGACGATAGAAATGTGATGGAGGAGTCCATTATGCACTCTGGACACTTTTGAGTGTCAACAAGTATATATGTAGATGCATAGCAAAAATTATGTACATCAAAAGGACAAAACTAATTATAATTAAAGAGATGTAGCATGATCTTATTGTGAGTTTACTTCAGCTATGAACTTCAAATATATTGCCTCAAAACAAAGGGTGGAATATGCACCGAACAAATTAATATGTAAACCCAACATGATAAGTAATCATTGAGCGTTGCCTTGAACGACCATACTTGACATAATGAAGACCTTGGGTCATTTGTCGGCTCATTAACAACTGGAGGAGCCTTTTGAATTTTGGTTTCTGTCTCATTAAACTTAAGAACTATTTCAGCGATAGTAGGTCTCTTATAAGGGTTATCTTCGACACATTCTTTTGCTATTTCCATGCATCTCTTCATTTGTTGGCAGTCAGTATTTAATTCCTCATGCAACTGCAAAGTTCAAACATATAGTATAGTAAGGGTAACGATGATACAATGTATAATTGTAAAACACAAAGTAACAACAAATACATTGAAAGCATCTAGGCCCCTAGTTGGGTTTCGGTAATTAATGACAATACAAGATTACTATGACTAACGTGTGTTTTGCAGATGCAATTAAGTTAGGTCATGGTAATGGAGATCAATCGGGCAATCAAAGTTGTCATGCCCCTACGATGGAAATCGTTTCGGTTTTCAAAGGATGGACAACAAGGTTAAGGATGACTAGTTCTAAGTGTCGATTGGTGTTGGAGAGACACTTAGAGTAGTTTAGGACTTTGTTTTTCCTTTGGCCGTACTATTAAGGGGGGTATGGATGGGTAGCTTGACCTAGTTAAGCCTAGTGAGTTAGGTGTGGTGCACACTTGTTAAAACTAGCTCTAGGTAGCTCCTATGAATGCCTAAGATCCTTTGGAGCAAACTTCATTCACATATGATCGAGAGTTGGAAGTGAATGGAGGGTCAAATGCTGACCGGACGCTGGCCCCGGTGCGACCGAACGCTGGCCGCAAGGTCCGGTCAGTTCATTTGATCAGCTGTCTGCGTTCGGTATGACCGGACGCTGAAGGGGTCATGTGACCGGACGCTGAAAGGCAGCGTCCGGTCGACTCCAGTAAGGTTCCAGTGAAGGGAATCTGTGACCGGACGCGTCCGGTCAGTACTGACCGGACCCTGAGGGTTCAGCGTCCGGTCGAGTCCAGTAAGGTTCCAGTAAGGGTTTTATGCGACCGAACGCGTCCGGTCAGTGCTGACCGGACCCTGCCAGCGTCCGGTCAATACATTTTTACTGGTTCGCGGGTTGAACTGACCGGAGCGTCCGGTCAACACGACTGGAGCGTCCGGTCACCCCGCAGAAGCTCATAACGGTTCGTTTTTCAGGCTGCCTTATAAATAGAAGCTCCACTCGTGTGTGGAGTTACTTTTGCTCATTCCAACAACTGAGAAACACGTGTGTGAGTGCCAAGAAGAGCAAGGTCCTAGTGAGGTGTTTGTGATTTGAGAATCCAAGAGTGAAACCTCATTAGTGAATCAAGAGTAGACAAGTGTGCATCCATCTTCTCATTAGGCTTCGCGTGGTCAAGTGAGAGTTCGTGCTTGTTACTCTTGGTGATCGCCATCACCTAGACGGCTTGGTGGTGATTGGGAGCTTGGTGTTCACCCGACGGAGCGTGTGGGTGACCCAACTCAAGTTGTGAGCGGCTTTGGGTGATTCGCCGTGACGGAGTGTCGAAGAATCAACCCGTAGAGAGCACTTGATCCTTGCGCGGATCAAGGGGGAGCTACACCCTTGCGCGGGTGCTCCAATGAGGACTAGTGGGGAGTGGCGACTCTCCGATACCTCGGCAAAACATCGCCGCGTTTCTCTCTCCATTTACTTTGAGCATTTACTTTAAGTATTTACTTTGAGCAATTCAATACTTGTCTTTACATTCATAGAATTGCCATGCTAGAGTAAGTTTGGAACATAGGTTGCAAGTCTTTTGTGCGTTAATTTGATAGAAACACTTTTCTAGGCACAAGGTGTTAATTGGGCTATCCGTAGGATTTGATTATTGCAAGAAAATTTAGAATTAGCCCAATTCACCCCCCCTCTTGGGCATCTTGATCCTTTCAATTGGTATCAGAGTCTCGTGCTCACATTTTTAAGCTTAACCGCTTAGAGTAAGATGTCTCACGGGGATGAACCTCCTCCTATCTTCGAGGGGGATGATTTTTCATATTGGAAAATTCGCATGGAGGCATACCTAGAAGCTCTAGACGTTGGAATACTTAGAGCCGCCTCTCAAGGGTTCCCAACACCTAAGAATCCCGCACAACTTCAAGGCGATGAAGTGAACTATGAAAAATGGAATGCAAAGGCTCGCAACACCATCTTTAGAGGTCTTTACAAAGATGTGTTCAACCGCGTAAGGAACCACAAAGACGCCCATGCACTATGATCGGACGTTTGTGCGCTCCATGAGGGAACTAAGAGTGAGCGTGAGGAACGCTATCATCTTGTGATTAAAAAGCTAAATTCATTTGAGATGCTTCCCAAAGAATGTGCTAATGAGATGTATTCACGCTTGAATGTTCTTGTAGAGGAAGTCAATGGGCTTGGACTTACTCAAATGTCGCCATCTGACGTTGTGAGAAAGATCTTGAGTGTCCTCCCCATTGACAAATATGGCCATATTGTGACCGTGCTACACCAAGGTGATCTTTCCACCGCTACACCGACACAAATCTTGGGAAAGATCAATGCTCATGAGATGTACATGCACATCACCCCACAAGATGGCTCATCCTCTACAAAGAAGAAAGAGAAGGACTTAGCATTCAAAGCGAGTCAAGATAAGGGCAAAGCAAAACTTGAGTATGAGAGCTCAAGTGATGAAGAAGATGATGAAGAAAGTCTTGCTCTCATGGTGAAGAAGACCGCCAAGATGCTAAAGAAGCTAAACAAGAGTGGCATCAAGTTTGATGGCAAGAAGAAGAAGTTCTTCACTAGCTCAAGAAGAAAGCCAATCTCCGAGATGGATTGCTACAATTGTGGCGAACTTGGCCATCTTGCTCATCAATGCACAAAGCCCAAGAAAGACAAGTTCAAGAACAAGAACAAGGGCAAGAAAGATGACTCAAGCAATGAAGATGAAGATGAGAAGAAAAAGAACAAGCCATACAAGAAGAGAGATGGCAAAAAGAGAGACTTCCACAAGAAAAAGAAGAGTGGAAAGGCCTACATCGTCGGTGATTGGCTCACGGACATTGATTCATCAAGTGGATCATCCGATGATGATAGTGACAATGAGAAGGTGGCCGCCATTGCTATTGATCTTGCATCTTCACCGCCACCATCACCATCATCCTCTACACACCTATGCCTTATGGCCAAGGGTGAACGCAAGGTAACAAAGAGTGATGATAGTAGTGATGATGAGCATGCTAGTGATGATGATAGCGATAGCGATGATGATGATTCACCTACATATGATGATCTTGTCAAAATACTAAGAAAATACACTAAGATCATTAGAAAGAGTAGAGCTACAAATGAAAAGCTTGATGCTAAAAATGATTCACTCTTAGCTAAGTGTGATACATTGGAAAAGACTAATGATGAGCTTAGAGAAACTAATGATGCTATATCATCCAAACTCAAGGAGCTCAAATCTTCCAAGAAAGAGCTTAAAGATAAACATGATAAACTTGAGTGGGTGCACAATGAACTCATCACTAGCCACAACAAGCTAAAAGATGAATACACTACTCTTAAGATTAGTCATGATACTCTTGTTATTGCTCAAGAATTTTTACCAAATGAGCCACATGATGCTACTAACCATGTTGTCAAGATTGATATAGCTACTTCATGTGATGATTTAATTGATGAGAGCATTGAGCATGGATCTAGTAGCAAAGGCAAGCAAGTGGTTGAGTGCAATGACTATGATGAGTATGTCAAGCTCAAGAGTGACAATGAGAAGCTCATGAAAGATCTTGAAGAGATGAAAAGCCACAACATCATTGTGCTAGAAACTCTTGATCATGACAAAGAGTTGATTCTTGAGAATGAGAAGCTCAAAGAAGAAAACAAGAAGCTCAAGGAAGAAAAGAAAGATGATGCTCTAAAAGAAGAAAATAAGAAGCTCAAGTTGGAGAAAGAGCATCTCAAGATTGGATTGAGCAAGTTTGCTAGAGGCAAGCATCTCCAAAGTGAGCTACTCATGAACACCGTCATGAAGATGGATAGAAATGGCATTGGATATGTGGCAAGTGTAGAAAAGAAGAAGGCTCAAGCTCAACAACAACAATCAAAGCCAAAGCCAAAGCCAAAGAGATGTTTTGAGTGTGGACAAGAAGGCCACTTTGCTCATGAGTGTCAAACTCCACCGCCACAACCCTTGCCCAAGCATGCTAGACCCTTTGCTTTCAATGCTCACTACATGCTTAGAAAAGATTCAAGTGGAAAGATGAAAGTCATGTTCTTAGGACCCCCCAACAAGAGTAGACCTAAGAAGATTTGGGTGGCTAAGTCACTTGTTGAGAAGGTGAAGGGTTCTCAACAAGTTTGGATTCCTAAAGTTTGAATCTCATGTGTGTAGGTGAACTACAAGACCGGTGGAAGTCATTGGGGTATTGATAGTGGTTGCACTCAACATATGACCGGTGATCCTCGTATGTTCACCTCACTTGATGAAGAGTTAGATGGGCAAGAGAAAATAACATTTGGAGATAACTCAAAGGGCAAGGTTAAAGGATTGGGCAAAGTGGCAATATCAAATGATCATTCCATCTCCAATGTGCTATATGTTACTTCATTGAGCTTCAACTTGCTATCCGTTGGGCAATTGTGTGATCTTGGCTTCCAATGCTTGTTCACCGAGAAGGAGGTTGTTGTATCCAAGGTAGATGACAATCAAGTGATATTCAATGGATTTAGATACAACTTATATCTAGTTGACTTCACCTCTGAAGATGCAAATTTGAAGACTTGCCTATTCACCAAAACAACTCTTGGGTGGCTATGGCATAGAAGACTTGCTCATGTTGGGATGAGCTCACTCAAGAAGCTTATGAAGAATGATTTGGTGAGAGGGTTAAAGGATGTGAAGTTTGAAAAGGACAAGCTTTGTAGTGCATGTCAAGCCGGCAAGCAAGTTGCAAACACTCATCCAACCAAAGCTTTCATGTCAACCACAAGAGTGCTAGAACTCCTACACATGGATTTATTTGGACCAACAACATACAAGAGTTTGGGAGGAAATCTCTATTGTCTTGTGATTATGGATGACTATTTAAGGTACACATGGGTGTTCTTCCTTCATGACAAATCCGAAGTTGCCTCGTGCTTCAAGAAGTTTGCCAAGAGAGCTCAAAATGAATTTGAAGTGAAGCTCAAGAAGATAAGAAGTGACAATGGCAAAGAGTTTGACAACACAAACATAGAAGCTTATTGTGATAAAGTTGGAATCAAACATGAAGTCTCCGTAACTTATACTCCTCAACAAAATGGTGTAGTTGAGAGGAAGAACCGGACTTTGATCACTCTTGCAAGGATAATGCTAGATGAGTACAACACCCCCGAAGCTCTATGGGCGGAAGCAATCAACACCGCATGTTATGCATCCAACCGCCTATTCCTTCAAAAGTTCCTTGGTAAGACACCTTATGAGTTGCTCAATGGGAAGAAGCCGGACATCTCATTCTTTAGGGTGTTTGGTTGCAAATGCTACATCTACAAGAAGCGGCAACACCTAGGGAAGTTTCAAAGACGTTGTGATATAGGTTTTCTTGTTGGTTACTCATTGAAGTCCAAAGCATATAGAGTATTTAATCATGCCACCGGCTTGGTTGAAGAAATATATGATGTGGAATTTGATGAATCTAACGGCTCCCAAGGAGCACATGAGAATCTTGATGATGTAGGTGATGAACCATTGAGAGAGGCTATGAAGAATATTCTGGTGGGAGACATCAAGCCAAAAGATGATGAAGATGATGTACAAGTCATTAACCAACCTTCTTCATCAAGTGTACCACAAGATGGTGAAAAAGATGGGAGAGTAGAAAATGAAGATACTCATATCTCCCATGAGCAAATGGTGGTACAAGCACAAGATGTTGATGCTCCACAACCTCCTCCTCAAGTGGTCAATAGAAGAAATACACCTCTCCTACAAGATCATCCACAAGATCTCATCATAGGGAGTCCATCAAAGGGTGTAATGACTCGATCTCAAAAACTTACTTCATTTATTGCTCATCACTCTTTTGTCTCTTGCTATGAGCCTACCAAGGTAGAAGAAGCTCTTAAAGATCCGGATTGGATCAATGCCATGCATGAAGAGTTGAACAACTTCACTCGCAATGAAGTTTGGACTCTTGAAGAGCGGCCAAAAAGTGCAAGAGTCATTGGAACGAAGTGGGTGTTCTGCAACAAGCAAGATGATCAAGGTGTTGTTGTGAGGAACAAGGCAAGACTAGTTGCAAAGGGGTTCTCTCAAGTTGAAGGTTTAGATTTTGGAGAGACCTTTACACCGGTTGCAAGATTAGAAGCCATCCGTATCCTTCTTGCATATGCATCACATCATGAAATGAAACTATATCAAATGGATGTAAAAAGTGCATTTTTAAATGGCTTTATTAATGAACTAGTCTATGTTGATCAACCTCCCGGGTTTGAAGACCCTAGATACCCTAATCATGTTTATAGGTTGTCCAAGGCACTATATGGGCTTAAGCAACCCCCAAGAGCTTGGTATTAGCGCCTTCGAGATTTCCTTATTGAGAAGGGCTTCACCATTGGGAAGGTCGACACCACACTATTCACCAAGAAGCTTGATGGGCATATCTTCATTTGTCAAGTATATGTTGACGATATCATCTTTGGATCATCAAATGAAGACTCATGCAAAGAATTTGGTGAATTGATGTCGAAGGAGTTCGAGATGTCAATGATTGGTGAGCTTACATTCTTTCTTGGTTTTCAAGTCAAGCAAAAGAAAGAAGGCATCTTCATCTCTCAAGAGAAATATACAAAAGATCTTCTCAAGAGATTCAAGATGGATGAATGTAAGCCAATCAAGACACCAATGCCTACAAATGGACATCTCGACCTAGATGAGGGAGGTAACCCGGTTGATCAAACTCTCTACCGTTCTATGATTGGTAGTGTCGGGTACCTTAGAACGGGGTACCCCGAGCGAACAATCAAAGGGGTCGCTTAAGTCCCATCGAAAACAAAGCTAGAAGGTAAGCCGTGGGCCCCTCACCCGCCACGACCAGGCCCACCGAGCCCTCCGCCTCGCCTCGAGCCTCGCACGGGAGGTCTCGGCGTCCTAACGCAATCTCCGCCCCGCGCGAGGCTCTCCATGGGAGGCCTCGGCAGGGAACACAATCTCCGCCTCGCGCGAGGCTCTCCACGGAAGGCCTCGGCAGGGGGTGCATTCTCCGTATCACGCGAGGCTCCGCTCTCCGTCTCGCGCGAGGCCTCATTCTCCGTATCGCACGAGACCAGCTTACCCATAGTCCGTCGCCCCCGCCTCGACCGACCCTCCCGACAGTGCGTCATGTCTCATTAATATTTCAACCACTCCCGCAATCTCAGCCGGACGATGGTTCGACGCCACAGAATGGCCGACGGGACCCAACATCGCATCAACGCCATACCGGCCGGGACAGGGCATGGCGGGGATTACCGGCCACTGTGTTCTGACGTTGTGCCCACGATCAGCGCCCACACTGCACTGTGCCCCACGATCCCCGCCTCAAAAACAACGCGACATGGACAACTTGCCCCGGGTTATCACCGCCTCCAAGCCGGCGCACCAGATCAGCCGCCCACTCGGGGCCTCGGCACTGTGCGCCAAGGTCTCAGCTATCTCGGGGTTTGTGCCCGCCGAGACCCCCCACTGCGGTGCAGCCTCGGCACCGACCAAGCCTCGGCCTCGCGCACAGTCCATCCACAGTGGCTTGCACGTCCATCGCCGCACCCACTCCGGGGCAGTCCCAGGGCTCTCACGACGCACAGGATCGGATGGGACTGGCACGCCGCCCCAGTGCTCCAAGGACGGACCACTCCGACGACCACGCCGCCACAGGAACAGGCCACAGGGCTCGAACATGCCACCCCTGTTGGCACGATGCCGCATAGTTAAACACATGTACTGTCCTTGTCCTCCCTTCAACTATAAAAGGAGAGGACTTGGGCCACTTAGAAGGGGAGGAAAAAGGAGGAACACATTGTAACACACGCACACATCCCAGCCGCCTGAGAGCAATGTCTTAGACGGCCCACACGACACCTTGCCGAGACCTGGGACTAGCTCCCTCTCTCCCCTAGCTTGTAACCCCCTACTACGAGCACTTCGGTGCAAGGAATACAAGATCGATCTCTCAGACTGGACGTAGGGCATCGATTGCCTGAACCAGTATAAACCTTGTGTCTCTTTGCATCACCATCCAGGATTAGGGGCACGCAGTTCAAATTCACTGGTTGGTTGAGGACCCCCTGGTCCAAAACACCGACAGTTGGCGCGCCAGGTAGGGGCCTCTGCGTGTCAGTTTCATCATCCCTACAAGTTCTGGATGGCAGACCCCGTACGACCATTGCGTCTCGGCACGGTGGTTTGGTTTGGAAGCCTAGAGTTCATATCCCTAGGGCATGAGTACGACATGGTACTCCTCACTCCTCAAGCCCCACCAACCGACGATGAAGTCGCGCACCGGCAGCCCAGGCGCAGGCGGCGCCTGGGCGGCCGCTCTCACCGCGCTCACCAGACACGACGCGAGCAATACCACCCCGACGCTACGCGAATCTGGGGCGACATGCCGCTCCCTGCCGATATCCTGCGGCCAGCTGTTGGCATAGGGTCCCTGGCTAGGGACCTGTCTAGCCTGAGCTTGGACAAAGGAAAATCGCCGGTGGCACACGGCGATGCCCAGTCATCAAGACCCGCTCCACCACTCCATGAGGAGCCGATCCCGGCGGAGCAAAGTCTGGCGACGGCACCATCCCCATACCCCTTTGGGTTGAGAAATGCCGCTGCCTCTTACGCCTACGCTTACACTGCCACTCATGCGGATCCCTCAGAACGCCGCCAGCGCTTCATTCTCGACCTAAGCACCCACGCCGACTCCTCGGAGGAGGACGAGGCATGGCCCGGAGTGGATTTCTCCGAACTCCACGACCTTGGGGCTATGCGCCAGTTCTTGGCCGCAAGCGACTACTGCTTAGGCTACTCCGACTCCGACGATGAAGGCACCTATGACCCCACTCGCGAGTGTTTTCACGTCGGGCTCGAGATGCCAAGAGCGGGAGAGGAGGACGAGGGGGCAGGTAGCCGTTCCCCACTTTGCCCAGGTACAGGCGCTGCCACACCTCCACGCATTGTCCTGCCGGTCGCACGAAACGAGACCCCCGCCCTTGCGCGACCTCAACGCCCAGACCTGGAACAACTCCGTGAGCTCCAGGCCAAGGTCGAACAAGACCAACTCCTTCTGCAGCAGCTTCGAGATACTCTCGAACAGGAACAGCGAGGTCGCGGCGAAGGCGGGGGAGCCCGACGGAGGGCCCGCGATGTGCACCACCGCATCCATGACGACGAAGGGAGTGAGCAACCCCCAGCCTTCAATCGCGCTAGCCAAAACGTCACGGTTGCGGCAATGCTGGTCCGCGCAATGCCCAAGCCTTCTACCACGGAGGGACGGTGGGTCCACGGCGAGCTCCGGGATCTCCTAGAGACCGCCGCGGTTCAGCAGGCCGAGAGTTCTGCCTCCCGACGGCACGGGGGTGTCTCAAACCTGCCGCGGCACCGCCTCGGCAGGACAGGGAAGCCCCAGCTCGTCCCGAGCCCGCTCGAGCGCCGATAGCCCACAGGGTCCCCGTACTTCTGGACCGCCTCGGCAATCGACGCGAGGTGCAGGGAGACCATGAGGTGGTCAGCAGGCGACGACACCACGACAATGAGGGGCTCGCTCGGGGCTACCATCCACACCGAGGTGGTCGCTACAATAGTGAGGAGGACCGCAGTCCTTCTCCTAAACCGCCAGGCCCTCGGGTCTTCAGCAGGGCCATCTGCGCCGCCCTTTTCCTGGCCCGGTTTCGGCAACCAGCCAATCTCGCGAAATATAGCGGCGAGACCAACCCCAAACTCTGGCTTGCCGATTACCGCCTGGCCTACCAGCTAGGTGGCGTGGATGATGACCTGCTCATCATCCGCAACCTCCCCTTGCTCTTGTTAGACTCAGCGCGAGCCTGGCTCGAGCACCTTCCTCCCTCACAAATCCACGACTGGCGCGACTTGGTTAGGATCTTCGTCGGGAACTTCCAAGGCACATACGTGCGCCCTGGGAATTCCTGGGACCTTAAAAGCTGCCGCCAGAAGCCAGACGAGTCTCTCCGAGATTTCATCCGGCGCTTCTCTAAATAGTGCACCGAGTTGCCCAGCGTCGGTGACTCGGAGATCGTCCAGGCTTTCCTCTCCGGCACCACCTGCCGAGACCTGGTTCGAGAGCTAGGTCAGAACGTACCACGCTCCGCTGCTGCGCTCCTCGACATCGCCACCAACTTCGCCTCGGGCGAGGAGGCTGTCGGAGCCATCTTCCCCGACAGCAACTCTAAGGGAAAGTGGAGGGACGAGGCCCCCGAGGCCTCAGCCTCCCACCTCCCCAAGAGAAAGAAAAAGGGGCACCTAGGGAAGCAGGAGGTCCTGGAGGCTGATCTGGTCGGGGCCGTAGAACGCAAGAATCCCCGAGGCCCCAGAGGCCCTAGACCTTTCGACGACATGCTCAAGAAACCATGCCCTTATCACCAAGGCCCGGTCAAGCACGCCCTCGAGGATTGCTCCATGCTGCGATGTTACTATGCTAGGCTCGGGCTCCCCGACGATGACTCCAAGCAGAAGGGCACCGGCGACCGGGACGAAGACAAGGACGATGGGTTCCCCGAGGTACGCAACGCCTTAATGATCTTCGGTGAGCCCTCGATGTGCCTTACGGCGCGGCAGCGCAAGAGGGAACACGAGAGGTCTTCTCGATCAAGGTGGCCACCCCTCAGTACCTCGACTGGTCTCAAGAGGCGATCACCTTCGATCGAGATGACCACCCTGACCACGTTCCGAATCCCGGGCAGTACCCACTGGTTGTCGACCCGATCATCGGCAACACCCGACTCTCCAAGGTGTTGATGGACGGAGGCAGCGGCCTCAACATCCTCTACGTCAATACCCTGGAGCTCTTGGAGATCGACCGGTCGAGGCTCCAAGGTGACGTCGCCCCCTTCCAAGGCATCGTGCCAGGGAAGCGCACGTGACCCATCGGACGCATCGACCTTCCCGTCTGTTTCGGTACTCCCTCCAACTACCGCAAGGAAGTCCTTACCTTCGAGGTAGTCGGGTTCGGGGGAGCCTACCACGCCATCCTGGGGCGGCCGTGCTACGCCAAGTTCATGGCAGTCCCCAACTATACCTACCTCAAGCTCAAGATGCTAGGCCCCAGCGGTATCATCACGATTGAGTCCACGTACGAACATGCATACGACTGCGACGTCGAGTGCATCGAGTACGCCGAGGCTCTTGTGGAGGCCAAGACCCTCATCGCCCACCTCGACCAACTCAGTGGCGAGGCACCTGACTCCAAACGTCGCGCGGGGGCATTCGAGCCCACGGAAGCCATCAAACTCGTCCCGGTCGACCCCGCCTGCCCCGACGACCGAGCGCTGAGGATCAGCGCCACCCTCGACATCAAATAGGAAGCCATGCTCGTCGACTTTCTCCGTGCAAATGCCAACATATTTGCATGGAGTCCCTCGGACATGCCGGGCATACCAAGGGAGGTCGCCGAGCATGCCCTGGACATCCGGGCCGGATCTAGGCCGGCGAGGCAACGCCAGCACCGCTTCGACGAGGAAAAGCGTAGGGCCATCGGTGAGGAGATACATAAACTCTTGGCGGCCGGATTCATCAAAGAAGTGTCCCACCCCGAGTGGTTAGCTAACCCCGTGTTAGTCAAGAAGAAAAATGGGAAATGGAGGATGTGCGTGGACTACACCGGTTTGAACAAAGCCTGCCCAAAAGTCCCCTTTCCATTACCTCGAATTGATCAAATCGTTGATTCCACGGCAGGGTGCGAGACCTTGTCTTTCCTTGATGCGTACTCTGGTTACCATCAAATCAAGATGAAAGAGTCAGACCAGCTTGCGACTTCTTTCATCACACCATTCGGCATGTACTGCTACATGACTATGCCTTTCGGCCTTAGAAACGCAGGTGCCACGTACCAGCGGTGCATGACCCAGGCCTTTGGCGACAACATTGGGCGGACCGTCGAGCCCTACGTGGACGACATCGTGGTCAAGACCAGAAAGGCCAAGGATCTCGTCGACGACTTGAGGATAACCTTCAAATGCCTTAGAGAGAAGGGCATCAAGCTCAATCCCAAGAAGTGTGTGTTCGGGGTCCTTCGAGGCATGCTCTTGGGATTCATAGTCTTGGAGCGCGGCATTGAAGCCAACCCAGAGAAGGTCTCGGCCATAACTAGCATGGGACCGATCGGAGACCTCAAGGGAGTACAGAGGGTCATGGGATGCCTTGCGGCCCTGAGCCGCTTCATCTCGTGCCTTGGCGAAAAAGGTTTGCCTCTATACCGACTCTTGAGGAAATCCGAGCGTTTTTCCTGGACCCCCGAGGCCGAAGAAGCCCTCGACAGACTCAAGAGGCTGCTCACAAATCCTCCCGTCCTGGTACCCCTGGCCAGGGACGAGGCCCTCTTACTCTACGTCGCCGCAACAACCCAAGTGGTCAGCGCTACCGTAGTGGTAGAGAGGCAAGAAGAGGGACATACTCTGCCCACCCAACGACCTGTTTATTTCATCAGCGAGGTGCTCTCAGAAACCAAAGCACGTTACCCCCACATCCAGAAGTTGATCTACGCCGTGGTCCTGGCCCGGCGCAAACTGCGTCACTACTTCAAGTGTCACCCAGTGACTGTGGTATCATCTTTCCCCCTGGGAGAGATAGTTCATAACCGAGAGGCCTCGGGTAGGATAGCCAAGTGGGCCGTCGAGCTTATGGGGGAAACCTTGACTTTTGTGCCTCGGAAAGCGATCAAGTCTCAGGTCTTGGCCGATTTCGTGGCCGAGTGGACAGACACCCAACTGCCATCGGCTCAAACTCAGACGGAGTGCTGGACCCTGTATTTCGACGGATCCCTAATGAAAACCGGGGCAGGCGCGGGTCTGCTGTTCATCTCGCCCCTTGGAGTGCACATGCGCTACATGGTGCGGCTACACTTCGCCGCCTCCAACAACATGGCAGAGTATGAGGCCCTCATCAACGGCTTACAAGTCGACATCGAACTTGGGGCACGGCGCCTCGACGTCCGAGGTGACTCGCGGCTCGTCATAGATCAAGTGATGAAGGAGTCAAATTGCCTCGACCCCAAAATGGAGGCTTACTACAAGTTGGTACGATGCCTAGAAGACAAGTTCAATGGTCTCGAACTAAATCACGTCACGCGGAAGTACAACGAGGCCGCCGACGAGCTGGCAAAGATGGCCTCGGCACGGGCCCCGGTCCCCCCGAACGTCTTCGCCAGAGACCTCCACAAACCTTCCATTGGCTACACAATAGAGGAGGGCCCACCTGTGGAACCCATGGCAAAGCTCGACGCCCCCTCTGCTACCGAGACCCCCTCGACCGAGCCCGACGTCATGGAAGTCAACACCAAGCCTCTGCACACTGATCAGGATGCAGATTGGCGAATCCCGTTCCTCGATTGGCTTGATCGGGGGGACCTTCCTGGCGACAGAACCGAAGCACGATGGCTTGCGCACCGAGCCAAGACCTACGCCCTCTACAATGACGAATTATACAGGCGAAGTCCCTCAGGTGTCCTCCAACGATGTATCACTACCGAGGCGGGCCAAGCCCTACTTTGGGACTTGCACACAGGCGCCTGCGGGCACCATGCGGCGCCTCGGACGCTCGTAGGGAACGCTTTCCGCCAAGGGTTCTACTGGCCGATGACGGTCGCCGATGCTACCAAGCTTGTACGCTCCTGCGAAGGATGCCAGTACTATGCTCGGCAAACACATCTCCTGGCCCTAGCCCTGCAAACCATCCCCATCACATGGTCATTCGCCGTGTGGGGGCTCGACATGGTCGGGCCTCTGCAAAAGGCCCCCGGGGGCTACACCTATCTACTAGTATCAATCGACAAGTTTTCCAAATGGATCGAGGCTCGTCCAATCAATCGAATCAAATCCGAGCAGGTGGTGCTGTTCTTCACTGACATTATCCACAGGTTTGGGGTCCCAACACCATCATCACTGACAACGGGACGCAGTTCACCGGCAAAAAGTTCCTGACGTTTTGCGACAACCACCACATCCGTGTGGCCTGGTCGGCCGTAGGACACCCAAGGACCAACGACCAAGTAGAGCGTGCCAACGGCATGATCCTACAAGGCCTCACGCCAAGGATTCATAACCGGCTGAAAAAGTTTGGCAAGAAATGGCTCGCCGAACTCCCATCGGTCATCTGGAGCCTGAGGAACACTCCAAGCCGAGCCACAGGGTTCACGCCTTTCTTCCTGGTCTATGGGGCCGAGGCCATCCTCCCCACCGATTTGGAATATGGTTCCCCGAGGCTACAAGCCTATAACGAACAAAGTAACTGCACCACACGAGAGGACGCCCTCGATCAACTAGAGGAAGCCCGAGACGTCGCGCTACTACACTCGGCCAAATACCAGTAGAGCTTACGGTGCTATCAGGCCCGACGCGTCCGAAGCCGAGACTTGAAGGTGTGCGACCTGGTGTTGAGGCTAGCACAGAGCAACAAGGGCCGCCACAAGCTGACCCCACCATGGGAAGGACCGTACATCATCGCCCAAGTACTGAAGCCCAGGACCTACAAGCTGGCCAACGAGAAGGGCGAAGTCTTCACCAACGCTTGGAACATAGAACAGCTACATCGCTTTTATCCCTAAATTTCCAAGCCTTGTATATGTCGTTTCTCGAAATACAATTAAAAAGCGTTCTTTAGTTGGTCTAATTTTTCGAGAAACCCCCCGAGCCCATCGTAGGTCTCGGCAACTCGATAACACGGCAAGGGAGACTCGGCTCTGCCTCGGCAGAACCAAGCCTCCCTCAGGGGCTAAATGGGGGACTCCCCCCTAGGTCCCACGCACCATTCTTCAGTTGTTTTTCGCAAAAATTCCTACGCCAAGACTCTAGCAGGCTCTGACGAATCAGTTGTAAAAACTCCTCGGACCAAGGTCTGTTTCCTAAGCAAGAGGCCGGTAGAGCCACGAGACGGCCTACGCCTCCGGGCTACGGCACTCCCTCACTACCTCTCGCCCAAGGGACGGCTTAGGCCCCAAGGGGGTGTTTTGCAAACGAAATCTAATTAGGAGCAACAGAGGGCAGAGGCTCGGAAACATAAGAAAACAACTAAGAAACACAAATACTTCAGAAATAGGGGCCTCGATGGCCACAAACGTTATGATACAAAAATAACTCCTACTCTATTTTTACATAAGCCCCTGGGGCCCAGATCAAGGCTCAGGGCCTTCAACACCGGCGGGTGGTAGGGGAGGAACCACCTCCTCTTCAAAGAGCGTCGCCAGCGCCGTGCCAGGGCCTTCCGCCGCCTCCATCAGCTTCGTGACCGCCGCGTCAGCCTCCTCGTCATCATCAGGCAGGACATACCCATCGCTGATGGCCGGGAGGTCGATGCCGACGTAGTGAGAAGAGATGACGGCCAGCGCGCGCTTGACACCCATGTGCAGCGCCCCTCGGAGTCGCTCGCGCATCTGGTTGCTCAGCGTGATCAAACGGCTCCCAAGGGAGCTGCCTGACTGAACCCCTTCAACCTCCAAGGCCTCGCAGGCGGAAAGGGCACCACGTTTCAGCGCCTCGTGCTCCCCGATCTCGGTCTCGAGCACCGTCTGCACCGCGCTGGAAGCCTCGGCGGCCCGAGTGATCTCCGCCTCTGACTCTGCACCGTGGAAAATGGAATGAGGTCAAGCGAGGGAAAAAACAACCTAAGTTAGGGGTGGAAGCCCACGGAACTCACCCTTGGCCTTCTGATCCTAGCGTCGGGTCTCGACCTGACAGGCCTCGGTCTTCTCCTTCCAGCGCAGGGCCTCAGCCCGGGAAGCCTCGGCCTCCTCCTTCAAGCGCTGGGCCTCGACCCGAGAAGCCTCGGCCACCCTGGAAGCTTCGCTCCCTAGCTCTGCGTCACACAAGGGAGTTAGGGAGCAAACACAAGGAAAAGAAAACAAAATGAGGGGACTAGAACTCACCCTTGACCGTCCCCCTCCAAATTACAGCCTTGATCCGCGAGGCTTCAGCTGCAGCAAGGGCCTCGTCCAAGGCACCTTTCGTCAGCTAGTGCGCCCTCTGTTCTGCCCCCAGCTGCCCCGCGTGAGCCGCGGCCAAGGCCGTAGCTTCAACGGCTCGGCCCCTGAAGGCATCCCGGTCGCTGACCGCGCGGGTGAGCTCCTCCTCCAACTCCTTAACCCGCGCCGCCAGAGGGGCGAGTTGCGTCTGGGCCGTGGCCGCCTCGACCTTCGCATCGGCACAATGAAGGCGGAGGTCCTCTACCTCCGCGCTCCGCGCCGACAGAAGCTCGTTGGCGCCGGCAAGAAGACCCTTCTGCCGCTGAAGCTGGTCCCAGACGCCCCTCTCCCGCCGGAGAAAGACCGACTTCCCAAGGGACCGGGTCTCGAGCTCCTAAGGAAGCAGAACAGGGGTCATTGATTGCAACAAAACCAGAGAAGGACAACGTCGCGCGGGAAAGGAAAACGCGAACCTGGGCGACTCCGGGCAACTCGTTGGCCACCACAGACAGGGCCATCCGTAGCGACCGCTCCGCCAGCTGGCGGTATTGCTCGAAGGTGCCCCAGCGCCCACCCTCGGCTGCGTCCTCAAGGGCGAACAGAGGCTCCCCCTCAGGGTCGTCCCGGCTCCGCCACAGTACCCACGGGTGATCCCACCCGCGAGGCTCGGGTTGTGCCCGCGCGAGGGCTGAGTTCCCCTCGTCCAAGACCAGCGCCGGCTGTTCCATGACACCGGCATCCTCGGCGTCGACCACCTCCCGCGCCTGGAAAGTATCGTCAGAGGAGATCGGATAGACCTCCGCCTCCTGGGTGCTCTCTCGCAACAACGGCGACCCCTGAACCAAGGGCGCCTCTGAGGCCTCCGCTGCCTTCATCTCCGCCTCCTGGACAGACGGCCTCGCCGCCATTACCACGGCCTTGGTGGCCTCGGGGGCTCCAACCTCCACCATCGTGGCCTCGGAGGACGCAGAAACAACGACCACGGCCACTACGGTCTCGGCGGTCTTACGCGCCCTGTCCCACGTCGCCTCAGCCTCGGAGACCCCGGGGGCCTCGGCAACCAAGGGCACGCCAACCCCATCCGACTTGTGAGCCTCGCCCCCGTGGGGCGGAGGTGCTCCCTCCCTCATCCGTGTAAGGGTCGCCTCGAGCGCCTTAAGGGGCGCCAAGGGGAGCTCGTCCGTAGGCCACTTCCGACTAAAGAAAAATAACCTACAGGGTCTGCACGAGACCAAAAAAGCGAACGGAAGGCACTATGACCCTGCCAAAAATACACTTACCTTGAACGGGGCGGCAACCGCTTCGCCACGGCAAACCTCGTCTGCAACGGCGGAGGCGGCGGCAGAGGCATCGACTCCGTATCCATCGGCGCCGGTCGGTCCTCAATGGACCCCGGCGCCCCTTCGGTCCTCTGCAGGGGCGGTGGTGTCGCCTCCACCGCCGCTTGTTCCACCATGGCCGCCAAGCCCAGCGGGCCGACGGCACGCTTGCCCAACACCCGCGCCTCGGGAGTGTCGGCCTCGGCCCCAGAACCGGCAACCGCCGACCCCGGGTCCGCTTCTCCTCCCCTTCCCGGGAGTGCCGGGCTGCTTGCCAACGCCCCGGGCACCACCTCCACTACATCAGGAAGGTGGTCTAGGGGACCTCGCCCCACCTAGCCCCCGTCATCCCCGTCCGAGGCCTCCGTCGACAGCGACATCGACGGGGTTTCCTCCAGCGGGAGACCCTCCTTCCTTTGTTGACGACGGCACTTATCCAGCTCCTCGCGCGCGAGGAGTTGCTTCGTGCGTTTTGCCGCCTTGGAAGGCGGCCACGACCACAGCCACGGTGAGACCATGGCCCCGCAGCCTCGCCAGCCCCTCCAGAAGCGGCTGCAGCTTGGGCTGGTCGTCCTTCAGGACGCCGTACTTCCACCTCTCCGGGCAACTCCCCACAATCCGCCCAGTGTAGGGGGGAAGTCCTCCGTCATCGTTGCGGAGGTAGAACCAACTCGTGTACCACCGGCGATTGGAGGACGCGAGTTGGGCTGGGATGTAGAGGTGCAGGCGGTCCTGACGCACTTGGAGAGTGCAGCCGCCGGCCCTCGTCGCCTTCCTCTTACCCGACATGCCCGTCGGCTTGGTAGTATGCCCCGCCCAGAATAGGTGGAGCCACAACTCCCAATGGGGAGCAATCCCCAAATACCCCTCGCAGACGGCAACAAAGATAGCCGCCTGAGCGATGGAGTTGGGATTGAAGTTGTGGAGCTCCACGCGTAGTAGTGCGGGAGCGCCCGCATGAACCGGTTCGTTGGGACGCCGAGGCCACGCTCGTGAAAGGAGACGAAGCTCACGACGTAGCCATCGCGAGGCCTCAGCTCCGGCTCGCCGTACGGAGCAATCCACTCTGGCCTGCTGGGGTCTGTCACCGGGCGAAGGAGTCCACCGTCGACAAGCGACTGAAGCATCTCCTCGGTGACGTCCGACGGGTCCCAGGGGTCCGCCTCGACAACGACGATGTCGCCGGCCATGGGTGCGATGGAGGAATCGGGTGCGGCAGTGAGTTTTTTCTCTCTCTCCCACGCTCTCGCTTTTTTCTCGCTTTCTCCCTCGGTTTCTCGCCATGGGTTCGCTCTTCTCTCCTCTTCTTCCCGGCACCCGATGCTCTAGCGGTGGCTCGACGAAGGTAGTGCTAATGCAGGCAAGGTAAGACGAGGAGGGGCGGGACCCTTCGGGTATTTATGTAGGGAGGAGGCGAAACGAATGGGCGACAAAATCGGGGAGGTTTTCCCCCCGATCCGGCGTAGTTAACCACGAGCCGATTTCGCCGGCCCACGCGCCCACGCCTCCCGCATTAAATGCGAGGACAATTACGTCCCATCCACCACATCGCGCTCAGCCACTACAGCAGTAGGCGTCGTTTCGCCTCCCCATGAAACCGCCTCAAAAGGCGCGCCACCCGTTGCCGAGCCAATAGGGAAGATATTCCCCGCGGCCTGTTCCTTTCGTATGAAGGAACCAGGCTCTGAGCCTATTATGATCCAGGGGTTCGAAGGCTGGGCCCCAAAGGGTTTCGACAGCCGCCCCAGGATAACAGAGTCAGGGACGACCGTGGGCGAGCCTATACGGGGCTGAGGCCCAAGCAAGCGAAATGCTTGGGATGCCCAAAGTCGTGTCCGAGACCGGTAGGAAAGTCTTCGAATGGGATCCCACCATAGGGAGGCACCGAGCCACCGAGGCCCAGCGAACGGCCTTGGCACCCACTAGAGACATCCTCTGGTACTCTTAGAGTGTGTCTCTGGACCGCTAGCCGTCCCCTAGCGAACGGGGTTCAGGCCTCCACTCGGACTACCCGATAACAGCTCACCGGAAGTGCCACCGCTGGTGCCCACCGAGGGTAGCGAGGCACATTCCACCCCTCCTTCCGAGCGAAAAGGAAGCGTGAGGGTCGCACAAAAAGTCAGGCGAACCCCCGACGGCCTTCTCGTTCTATGCAGAGGCTAGGGGGCTCTTCCTGCAACCTTGCCGAGACCCAGCGACCCCGGCTCGCACTCAAAGGGGCTCGGCAAAACAAACCCTCCTTCCGAGCGAAAAGGAAGCGTGAGGGTCGTACAAAAAGACAGGGGAGCTCCTGATGGCCCTCTCACCCTATGCAGAGGCTAGGGGGCTCTTCCTACAAATACGCCGAGACCCCACAACCCAGGCTCGTGCCCAAAAGGGGCCTCGGCAAACAAACCCTCACGCGCGAGGGGCGTATAAAAAGCCAGGGGAACTCCCGACGGCCCTCTCGCTCCACGCAGAGGCTAGGGGCTCTTCCTGCAACCTTGCCGAGACTAGAATGGGCTCGGCAAACAAACCCTCTATCCGAACGAAAAGAATATGTGAGGGTCGGATGAAAAAGTCAGGGGACCCTCGACCGCCCTCTTGCTCCAGGCGGAGGCTCGGGGGCTCTTCTTGCACCCAAGACCAAGACAAACGGTCCCAGCCCACACTAGAGGTTTAATTACAAAACACGATAAAGGGCACCGAGCCCGTTATGGTCCAGGGGTTTGAAGGCTGGGCCTCCAAGAGGTTTTGACAGCCGCCCCAGGGCAACAGAGTCAGGGACGACTTCGGGGCGAGCCTACGAATGGCCTAGGCCCGAGCAAACAGTCGCTCGGGGCGACCTAAGTCGTGTCCGAGACCGGCAGGGAAGTCTCCGAATGGGATCCCACCGTAGGGAGGCACCGAGCCACCGAGGCCCAGCGAACGGCCTCGGCACCCACTAGAGAAACCCTCTGGTACTCTTGGAGTGCGTCTCTGGACCGCTAGCCGTCCCCTAGCGAACGGGGTACGGGCCTCCACTCGGACTCACCCGATAACAGCTCACCGGAAGTGTCCACGCTCGTGCCCATCGAGGGTAGCCTGGCACATTCCACCCCTCCTTCCGAGCGAAAGGAAGCATGAGGGTCGTACCCAAAGTCAGGGGGACCCCTGACGAACCTCTCGCTCTATGCGGAGGCTAGAGGGCTCTTCCTGTAGCCTCGCCGAGACCCCCGTAACCCGAACTTGCGATTATGGGCTCGGCAAATGCGATAAAAACCACTCGCTCAAATGCGAAAATGAAAAAAGCCCCTAGAGGAGTAACTCCACTCCTCTAGGGCCTCGGAGGCTACACCCGGTAGGTGCGCTCGTACGCACCCACCGAAACCTAAAAAAAACAAAACCCAATTCCTACGGAGCGGGTATAAACCAAGCCTCGGCAAACCCTCAAGGAGAGTGCACGCACTCCCCCGGAGGCTCGGGGGCTACTGTCGGGTACCTTAGAACGGGGTACCCCGAGCGAACAATCAAAGGGGTCGCTTAAGTCCCATCGAAAACAAAGCTAGAAGGTAAGTCGTGGGCCCCTCACCCGCCACAACCGGGCCCACCGAGCCCTCCGCCTCGCCTCGAGCCTCGCACGGGAGGTCTTGGCGTCCTGATGCAATCTCCGCCCCACGCGAGGCTCTCCATGGGAGGCCTCGGCAGGGAACGCAATCTCCGCCTCGCGCGAGGCTCTCCACGGAAGGCCTCGGCAGGGGGTGCATTCTCCATATCACGCGAGGCTCCGCTCTCCGTCTCGCGCGAGGCCTCATTCTCCGTATCGCGCGAGACCAGCTTACCCATAGTCTGTCGCCCCCACCTCGACCGACCCTCCCGACAGTGCGTCATGTCTCATTAATATTTCAACCACTCCCGCAATCTCAGCCGGACGATGGTTCGATGCCACAGAATGGCCGACGGGACCCAACGTCGCATCAACGCCATACCGGCCGGGACAGGGCACGGCGGGGATTACCGGCCACTGTGTTCTGACGTTGTGCCCACGATCAGCGCCCATACTGCACTGTGCCCCACGATCCCCGCCTCAAAAACAACGCGACATGGACAACTTGCCCCGGGTTATCACCGCCTCCAAGCCGGCGCACCAGATCAGCCGCCCACTCGGGGCCTCGGCACTGTGCGCCAAGGTCTCAGCTATCTCGGGGTTTGTGCCACTGAGACCCCCCACTGCGGTGCAGCCTCGACACCGACCAAGCCTCGGCCTCACGCACAGTCCGTCCACAGCGGCTTGCACGTCCACCGCCGCACCCACTCCGGGGTAGTCCCAGGGCTCTCACGACGCACAGGATCGGATGGGACTGGGACGCCGCCCCAGTGCTCCAAGGACGGACCACTCCAACGACCACGCCGCCACAGGAATAGACCATAGGGCTCGGACATGCCGCCCCTGTTGGCACGACGCCGCATAGTTAAACACATGTACTATCCTTGTCCTCCCTTCAACTATAAAAGGAGAGGACTTGGGCCACTTAGAAGGGGAGGAAAAAGGAGGAACACATTGTAACACACGCACACATCCTAGCCGCCTGAGAGCAACGTCTCAGACGGCCCACACGACACCTTGCCGAGACCTAGGACTAGCTCCCTCTCTCCCCTAGCTTGTAACCCCCTACTACGAGCACTTCGGTGCAAGGAATACAAGATCGATCTCTCAGACTGGACGTAGGGCATCGATTGCCTGAACCAGTATAAACCTTGTGTCTCTTTGCATCACCATCCGGGATTAGGGGCACGCAGTTCAAATTCACTGGTTGGTTGAGGACCCCTGGTCCGAAACACCGACAGGTAGCTTATTATATTTAACCGCATCTAGGCCCAACATCATGTTTAGTGTGTGTATGTGTGCTAGATTTCAAGCTAGTCCTAAGGAAACACATTTAATTGCCGTAAAAAGAATCCTTAGGTATCTTAAGCACACACCAAGCATTGGCCTTTGGTATCCCAAAGGAGCTTTATTTAAATTAATTGGCTATTCCGATTCAGATTATGCTGGATGCAAAGTTGATAGAAAGAGCACATCCGGAGGGTGCCATTTGCTTGGTAGATCACTTGTGTCTTGGTCCTCCAAGAAACAAAATAGTGTGGCTTTGTCCACCGCCGAAGCGGAATACATTGCCGCGGGTGCTTGTTGTGCACAAATATTATACATGAAACAAACTTTGCTTTTCTATGGAGTAGTTCTAGAGAAGGTACCTCTTTTGTGCGACAATGAAAGTGTGGTAAAACTTACAAATAATCCGGTTCAACACTCTCGCACCAAGCACATAGATATCCGCCATCACTTTCTAAGAGATCATGTTGCTAAAAATGATATATCACTAGAAGGTGTAAGATCCGAAGATCAGTTAGCAGATATCTTCACTAAACCGCTAGATGAGGCTACTTTTTGTAGATTGCGGAATGAGCTCAATGTACTTGATTTTAGTAACTTCACTAAAAACTGAGCTTGTGTTGTCCCTTGCATTCATTGTAATATACAACATGCTTAATTTGTGGCAATGCATATAGGGCTTGTCTAACATGGTTAAGATAACCGCCGAAAAGCGTGTGAAGAAGCTTAACCTTGGATCAAACTTGACAAGCAACTAGATCTACTTACAAGTATTGCATATGCATGAATGTTGTTTTGTCGTTTTGTTCTATTTGCCCATTTATCGCCTATTTTTCTTAAAAAGAATAATAGCCTAAGGCAAAATATTTTGAAAAATATGAGGGTTTGAGAGAGGTCACTCATATCAGTCCCAATTGGTATTTATTTGAGTCTTAGTCAAGTTGGGACTTGATTGGGAACAGGCAGCGCGAAGGAACTTTGAAGATTTGCTGGAAAAGGTGCACCGGGCGCTGCACCGGACGCTGCTGTCCAGCGTCCGGTCAGTTCACAGGAGGTGAACTGCTGCCGAAGGAGTGACCGGATGCTACATTTGTGCGTCCGCTCAGGAGGGGATCTAGCGTCCGGTCGATCGAAGGAAGAATAGGTTGTACTGACCGGACCCTGCCTGCATCCGGTCATGGACCACCGGACGCGTCCGGTCCCGATTCTAGAGGAATTGGACCTCTCTGGAATCGACCGGACGCTGGGTGGTAGCGTCCGGTCGCTACCACCGGAGCGTCCGGTCAGTGGATCTCGCGCGATTTCAGGACTCTTTTCTCCGTTTCCTTCTCTGTCGCGTTTGGGACCCTCATATAACCGTAGCCTTTGGGTTCTTTCTCCTTGACCTAACCCACGCCGCCTAATCCCGCCGTGCCCGTGCCAGCGCCGCTGCTCCCGCGCCCGAGCTCGCCGCGCCGCCGCAACCTCCGTGCCGTGCTCCTTGCGCCAGCCACGCTCGCCACCGCGCTACTGGAGCCAAGCTCGCAGCCGAAGTCGCCACCTCGCCTACCCTTGCCCGCGCTCGCCCCTGCTCCGCTGCAGAGCCGTGTGACGCCTGAGTCAAGACCGAGGGGGTCTCAAGGCCGATTCAAGTACTGCCGTCGGTCTCTCTGCCACCAAGGGTAGTTGATTTGCCCTAGCTTCCCCCATTCGATTGGTAAGTGCCAATCCGTTCCTCCACAAATTTCTTCGCACATGATCTAGTTCAAAGTTCAATGCACTGACCTAAATCATTCAGGGCCGCCGAATTCTTCGAAGCGGTTCGTGATCCCTAACCCTAGTCGGTTCCGAGGTTCCCCACGCGACGTCTTTTCTTTTCTCGGATCACCGGATCGTCAGGTAGCTTGCCCGTCGTCTCAATTTCGTACCTACATTGCTTGCTTCCTAGGTTTTCGCATCTATTAGATATATTGTATTTATTCGTATATCCATCTATTCTATCATGCAGCGAGTCGGTTCCGTTGTGGTTCTTGTGGCAGTTGGCAGTCAACTCGGAGCCAAGCTCGCGAGTAAGGATCGAGGCCAAGCCTCAGGAGTGTCAGTTTGTCTATTGATCTTCATCAGCGGCAGTTCACCCTCTTGTCAGATCAGATGGCTCGCACCAAGAACGTTGGTGGTGGTCCAGGTGATGATGATCGGAGGACCCCGCCTCGCCAGCCTGCAGGATCGAAGGGCAAGTCAACCAAGCAGGTGACATCCAAGAAGCGCAAGTACCCCGACGCAGAGACAGCGAGAGCAGCAGCTGTTGCAGAGGCCGCAGAGCGTGCCGAGAGAGGCAGTGCCCGCAGTGGAATCGTCATAGCAGATCAGCTGGCACCAGATGCGCAGGACAGACTGAGGGAGATTGAGCGACTTCATGGTAGTCCACCTAGGACTGTCATGATGGCAGGACGTCGTCTAGTCATTGAGGAGCCTCAGCGTCAGGGGGAGTTCCAGCAGGAGGCACAGCAGCAGCCCCCACCAGTAGAGCCTCAGCCAGCCCAGGAGACTCAGGAGAGTCAGCAGACCGAGGAGACCGAGCCGGCACCCCAGCTACGCCGCTCAGGTCGTACCAGTGCTACAGTTCCACCGAGGCCAGCTACACAGCGTAGGGGGTCACGCCCTCCGCCCAGACCACAGGGTCCGCCTCCAGTGGTACACCTCGACTTGAGGGCCGCTACAGCCAGGCAGGTTCGCCAGCTGCGCTTTGTTGAGTTCGACGTGTGGTTCCCTCCGAGGAGGGATGAGAGAGCAGCTGAAGGGTTCTATACACCGCTCTAGGAGGACTTCTACAATGCCTATATCAACAGTGGGGCAGTGTTCAGATCACAGAGGGTCTGCAGTTTGGAGTCTATTGTGGCAGCAGCTGGAGAGCACATCCGCCCCTACTTGTCATATTTACCGAGGCTTGCAGATCTGATTGGCCGAACAGGAGTATATGTACCATCTTGGGTCCGGCAGTTCTATGCTTCACTCTACGTTGATCCGCATCACAACTTCATTCATTTTGCATTCAACGGTAGAGATTACCGGGTGAGGAGCTCCAGGGCCCGGGAGATACTGCGGCTATAGGATCAGCCTGTCAAGCTGCATGAGGTATGCTATGGATAGCAGGAGCCTCCCAGGCATCCTCATGGAGGGTTGGTGCCCCCTACAGATTTAGTGCGACATTGCTTCAAGGAGCCCTTTGGTGAGGGGTCGAGCAGGAACCCCAGTGACTTGACTCCTACAGCGAGAGTGCTAGAGGCCATTATCAGGAGGACACTGCTTCCCAGGTTGGGATACAGGGAGGGCCTGACTCGCTTATAGCTCTGGCTTCTTAATGCCCTGATGTAGCAGACCGTATTCGACATTTGGGACCTCCTTCTATCAGAGATGGAGGATACTATTGCTGAGGGTTTCAAGGGTCGCCGATAGCTTCCTTATGCACATTGGGTCACATTCTTGATGCTCAAGTGTGTGCAGGTCAGGACTCCTGAGCTAGTTGCCGAGTACAGGGCTGCCACCACAGAGTTTCCAGCATACAACATGGCATAGAGGATCAGGCACAACACTCCACAGGCACCAGCTCGGCCCAGCCGTCGTCTAGATGTTCCCGAGTCAGCAGCTCAGCAGGACGAGATCATTAGAGGCATCGCCGCTACAGAGGAGGAGCAGCTTGAGGCACAGCAGGAGATGACTGAGTCTAGTGATAGCTCGGATGATGACTATCTGCCGATTCCTCAGATGCCTCCACGCAGACATGATGCAGAGGCCGGTAGTTCCAGCTCAGCTCCACCAGCACCGTAGACGGACCCCGCATTGATAGCTATTCTTGAGCGGATGCAGCAGGACCAGGCACGACAGGCACAGGAGACCGCTGCCAACTTCGCACAGTTCTAGGCTCGTCAGGACGAGTTCCAGAGGCAGCAGCAGCTTCTCCAGCAGCAGCAGTAGCAGATGCATCACCAGCAGATACTCATGCAGCAGCAGCTTATGGGCTTTATGCAGCATATTGTGACAGCACTTGGGGCCCCACTGCCACAGTCTTCGCCCCAGCTTGCTCAGCCTGCCTCCACCACGACGACTCCAGCTATACAGCCCAGCGGGCTTCAGAGTCAGGGACAGCCTCCAGCTCAGTTTGCTTCACCTACAGTTCAGGTGTCCTAGTGGTTGTCCTCACCGGTGGTTGCCCCACAGTTCACTCCATATCACACAGGCTTCTCACCAGAGCAGTCACCCTCGCTATTTGTGCCTGACACGTCAGTCTCTAGGAGTCTTGGAGCATCTTTCAGCGAGCTGACCGGCATGCCTACACCACCTCATATGCATGCCGCCGGTCCTTCTACAGCAGCCCTAGTCGTAGTGACTACTCAGAGGCTTCCTAGCTCAGTCGCATCATCAGATCCTACAGATGTACCAGCAACTTCACAGGCAGCACCTGTCCCAGCTCAGACCCAGACCGCTTCAGCGACACTTCCTGCCACAGAGGGTCAGTCAATACAGAGCTCAGGGTCAGATGATGATGGTGCCCAGTTCCAGCTTGCCCCCACGTACTTCAGCGCCTGACTCATCCACTGCAGCCCCGTCGACCGACCCTTAGTTTTTGGTGTTTGACGCCAAAGGGGGAGAGGTTTCGAGTATGTAGAATTAGGGGGAGCGTGATCTAGGGGGAGCTAGTTATATAGTATTAGCATATTATATACATTTGGAGTTTTATTTCTGAGATACACTTATTTATGCATTCGTGTGATTACTTTCATGCATACTATTATATCTATGTGACAGTGCTATCTACGTGATTGTGATATATGACATGTGTGCTCTCTACTTTACATTATTTATGTGTCATATCACTTGTGTTATGCTCATTTGCCTTTGCTTCCACAGTTTTACTCCGATGCAAATGAGCTTTGTTACTCGTACTCATGCTTAATTCATATTCTTTGAGTACATTGTGTTGGCTTGGGTCATATAAGCTTGACTAACCTTTTGTTCTTATCGACAAAAGCTTATATGAACTAAGCCCGTCAAAAAACCTCACTCTTTCACATACTCGAGGTGGTATTGTCATCAATCACCAAAAAGGGGGAGATTGAAAGCATCTAGGCCCCTAGTTGGGTTTCGGTGATTAATGACAATACAAGATTACTATGACTAACGTGCGTTTTGCAGATGCAATTAAGTTAGGTCATGGTAATGGAGATCAATCAGGCAATCAAAGTTGTCATGCCCCTACGATGGAAATCATTTCGGTTTTCAAAGGATGGACGACAAGGTTAAGGATGACTAGTTCTAAGTGTCGATTGGTGTTGGAGAGACACTTAGAGTAGTTTAGGACTTTGTTTTTCCTTTGGCCGTACTATTAAGGGGGGTATGGACGGGTAGCTTGACCTAGTTAAGCCTAGTGAGTTAGGTGTGGTGCACACTTGTTAAAACTAGCTCTAGGTAGCTCCTATGAATGCCTAAGATCCTTTGGAGCAAATTTCATTCACATATAATCGAGAGTTGGAAGTGAATGGAGGGTCAAATGCTGACCGGACGCTGGCCCCGGTGCGATCGGACGCTGGCCGCAGGGTCCGGTCAGTTCATTTGATCAGATGTCTGCGTTCGGTACGACCGGACGCTGAAGGGGTCATGTGACCGGACGCTGAAAGGCAGCGTCCGGTCGACTCCAGTAAGGTTCCAGTGAAGGGAATCTGTGACCGGACGCGTCCGGTCAGTACTGACCGGACCCTGAGGGTTCAGCGTCCGGTCGAGTCCAGTAAGGTTCCAGTAAGGGTTTTATGCGACCGGACGCGTCCGGTCAGTGCTGACCGGACCCTGCCAGCGTCCGGTCAATACATTTTTACTGGTTCGCGGGTTGAACTGACCGGAGCGTCCGGTCAACACGACCGGAGCGTCCGGTCACCCCGCAGAAGCTCATAACGGTTCGTTTTTCAGGCTGCCTTATAAATAGAAGCTCCACTCGTGTATGGAGTTACTTTTGCTCATTCCAACAGCTGAGAAACACGTTTGTGAGTGCCAAGAAGAGCAAGGTCCTAGTGAGGTGTTTGTGATTTGAGAATCCAAGAGTGAAACCTCATTAGTGAATCAAGAGTAGACAAGTGTGCATCCATCTTCTCATTAGGCTTCGCGTGGTCAAGTGAGAGTTCGTGCTTGTTACTCTTGGTGATCGCCATCACCTAGACGGCTTGGTGGTGATTGGGAGCTTGGTGTTCACCCGGCGGAGCGTGTGGGTGACCCAACTCAAGTTGAGGGCGGCTTTGGGTGATTCGCCGCGACGGAGTGTCGAAGAATCAACCCGTAGAGAGCACTTGATCCTTGCGCGGATCAAGGGGGAGCTACACCCTTGCGCGGGTGCTCCAACGAGGACTAGTGGGGAGTGGCGACTCTCCGATACCTCGGCAAAACATCGCCGCGTTCCTCTCTCCATTTACTTTGAGCATTTACTTTAAGTATTTACTTTGAGCAATTCAATACTTGTCTTTACATTCATAGAATTGTCATGCTAGAGTAAATTTGGAACATAGGTTGCAAGTCTTTTGTGCGTTAATTTGATAGAAACATTTTTCTAGGCACAAGGGGTTAATTGGGCTATCCGTAGGATTTGATTATTGCAAGAAAATTTAGAATTAGCCCAATTCACCCCCCTCTTGGGCATCTTGATCCTTTCATACATGTCATACAGATGCTAATAGGCCTCTCAATATTAAAAATACACATTTACTATAGTAAATAACTTTTTTCATGAAGCATTCCCTACCATTATTAGCACCTCAAAGCAACTAAGCTGACAAATCCACAACTGCGTCACTATTGAAATGTTGTTCACCTACCACTAAATGCAAACACCTATGCCACGTCTAGGACTTGAACCTCACTAGAAATGTTCCACCACAAAGAACCTAGACAATTGAGACACTATGTCAGACTTTAGTCAATGCCTTAATAGAAGTACCATTTTTATTTCAAAAAGAAGTGTCCCAAGAATTTGTAGTCAAACTGGTTTACTATGTATTCTAGAGCATTTAGGGTATAGTATTTGACAAATATGAGTAATTTTTTTTATAAAACATACACACATGGAACAAACACACATAAATCAGAATATGTGCACATCCTTTGATGCCCATTGCCAATCAATGGTTGGGGACCACATTTCTCTATACTAGGTTATAGCAAATAAATCCCTCGGTTCAAGCATCACATCTAGACCAATTTTGTTCCCAGCACTGGTGCCAATCGGCCTAGACAATCCGCTGTACTGGGTTATAGCGCATAAACTCCTCGGTTCAAGCATCACATCTAGACTAATTTTGTTCCAAGCACAGGCGCCAATTGGCCTAGTTATTCATGTGAAGTTTGGGTGAGCTTAGATGTAATAGTATTACCTTTCTAATCAATACAAGACTTATTCCATGTAGTGAGTACGGCCATCATAGGGCATAGTTGTGAAAACATGGTCATGGTATTACCATATTTGTCAATAATGTGCTTAAGTACGTCCATTGCAAGAGAAGCCAGCAAAGGTGGGCTAAAGATTGAAGTAACATGATGAATTTGCTAAGAAAATACAAGCATTGGATGCTCCTATGTGGAGAAAAAGTGAAGACTACACAAACACATAGTGGTCCAATTAAAGCAGCATTCAAAGATTGCACAAACTAGATATTACAATGATAGACATGAGCATCACACAGCTTTACCAATGTAAGCATTAGAATGGGACCAAAGTTGAAGGCCTCCATTAGTTACACTCATCGAATGATGCGCTAATGGAAGGATGTACACCGAATAAATGAACAGTGCCAAAAATCAAACTATTGATGTGGCAGATAAAATACATGCACTGGATGCCCTAGTGAAAAGAGAACTGGTCCCACAGAATATTGCTAAGAAGTGGCTTGGTCAGGGCCCAATGGCTAGTTTTTTTACAATGGTAGATACTTTATAATCGGTTTTATTTGCCAGATTAGCCGGTGAGTACATTTCAGGAGAGTATTAGGGCAAAGAGTGAGTCTATTTATACCCCATCCACTTAGTTATTTGTGGTTACAGGGTTGAAAGTGCAACTATCCTATTGTGGGTTTTGGCCAGTGTTCGACAAGGCGTTCCGCAGTCGCCTAGACGGGGTACTGCAGAGCCTAGGGTGTTTGGCGGAATTTAGGCGGCTCCCCGTCGACCACGGTGCCTAGACTTGTCGTCCCTGCTGTTCCTCTATGCAGATCCTCGATGAAGGGGACTACGGGCGGCATCGGAGATGGCAAACGTGGTTGTGCGGTGACAGAGACAGCATACTCAGCTGAGAGGAGGATGGCGGCACTGGAGAAGGAAGGGAGGAGGCTGGCCATGACAGAGAGGGATGAGGCTAGCCGAAGAAGGAAGGGAGGAGGCTAACCGCAGCGGAGATGGAAGGGAGGAGGCTAGCCGCGGCGAAGGAAGGGAAGAGACTAGCCATGGCGGAGAAGGAAAGGAGGAGTCAGGCGGCGGCAAAGATGGAAGGGAAGAGTCGGGCGGTGCCTGAGACAGAAGGGGTGCATGCAGCGTGTGGTTGGGAGGATGGATAAGATGGGGTGGATTGCTTCCATGGGTCTTTCTGTCTAACTTTAGGTCCACATGTCTTCTTTTCTTCTTTTTTTATATATATCAATGAAGCGCCTAGGAAACACCAAGGCGCGCCTAGGCTCACCTAAGCTCTAGGTCGAGGGTCACTGCCTAGACAAGCGTCTAGCGCCTAATGCACCATTCATTTTGGTGAATTAGTGATAATGTAAATAAGGAGCAAATGGGATTTATATGAAGCATTGTAGTGAATAAACAAGGTGAAAAGTGTGAACGGCAAAAGGAGAACCCTAACTCAGGTGTGAGTCACTCGGGAAGTTTGCCTAAGGGAGGGACCTGAAGCAGTCAACTCAGGTGGAAGCATCACTAAGATTGCAACAGCTTGATCGTGAAGGACTTGGGGGTTGCTAAAGATGGTGTGACCCCGTAATGGAGGACAAAACCAGCCTTCTACACATAGGGTGGGCCAGGCCAACAACTCGGAATCCAACAGCTACAAGGGGTGTCTTCATTGGCTTGCTATACAAGGCATATACGAGTATATATTCGACCTGCTGAGAAGAGATTGTAACTGACTAGAGAAAAAAAGTAATATGTAAACCAATCAAGATAGGATATTCCTATAGCCTTGCCTCCCAGACCATATACGGAAAGGCAAGCCCCACCCCCCACCCACCCACCCCCTCCATCCCGCTAGGTACCTTAGAACATAATCTCATACACTTTGCATATGGTGGCAAGCAATACGATCCACAAAACACTAGATGTAGGGTATTAACTTTTCACCATGGCCCAACCCTGTTGAAACTTCGTTTTACATGTGCTACCATCAAGTTCTACCACACACAAAACACCCCATATTTTTTTATCGGCTATGACATCAGTGATACTATGGGATATCGCCCCCTATAGACACAACATGTGCTCTATGTGCATTTCAAATAGTCATGTAGTGATTGGTGCCAAAGGCATCTGAACTTATTCATTTAGGTGACGGTTGGTACTTAGGACAGAGTGAGATGGGCTGGGACGGTCCTCCATTGGGTGGTGTTTGTATGCAATATAAGAGGGACAGGGTTGTCCACCGAAGGGAAAATCCGCGTTAGAAACTAGCGGACGAGTTCATACCACTTGGGTGTCGTTGCTCTCCTTCTCGTGGACCTTGTCTTCTCCCACGGTGTTGAATCCAAGTCCAGGCAAGCGGCACACTACGGTCAGGCTCCAACACGCGTGACGCGGGCAACTATGGCTAGCGAGCTACAGGTCTAGTTGAAGTGGGGTGAGAGAGCAGCAGGCAACCGAGCTCTGGCACCAGCAGTTTAACGAGCCACGCTCATCTTCCCCACCTTCCGCGTCGTGCGGCATCCTCCCACCCCGGGCCTCCACCTGTGCCTCCGTTGTGCACCTGCCATCTCGCCCTAGCCTTTGGCGTCAGTGCGAGCCAAGGTCTTGGGCTTCAGATGGCAGGACGAGATCTGGACGCCAAGCTATTGGACGATGGTGGCGCTGAGCTCTTGGCGGTGGCAGTTTGAGATCGAGCTTTGCGAGGTCTGGATGCTGCTCTCCAAGGAAGCTAGCTGAGCAGGGCATAGACAATGGCAGGTGGGGCTAAGCAGGTTATATACAATGGCAGGTAGGGCCCATGGATTACTGTATCTAACAACATTAAAACACCCATCCATTTGATCCCCTCAAATCCTTTCAACCAAACAAAAAGTTGTGATGATCTTATCCCTCCAACCAGAATTGTTGGTGGCGGACCGAAGAAACCACAAAATGGCTTGGTGGGAGCAGCAGAAAGCACCTCCGGTGCATACACCAGATGGAGCACCGGAGTTTAGCTGCTGGCCTGAGAGGCAGGAGTTTAGCTGCTAGCCCGAGAGGCAAATATAGTGCACCGGAATCCTCCGATGGATGCAGCAGAGGAAGCACCAGAGCTTGACTCCAGATATGCCTACACACTGTACACCAGAATTGTCCGGTGGCGGACCGAAGAAACTGCCAAATATAAGATCCAACGGTCCGCAATGGCTAGTTGGGGCTGGTGCCCATGAAGAAAAAAAGTGGTTTAATTGGCTCCTAATTTACTTTGAAAAGAGAGATAAAAATGGCTCATTGTTACAGTGCGGTTACAATGCACAGAGAAGCCTAAGGCAGAGAAATGGGATCTTAGACATGCAACGAGTTTCAACAGTTACATGACCTTGGAGGCAAAGAACTGCTTGCCTTGACTTCCAGCCAATTCTGTCTAACTATGAAAACTGGCTGTAACTTTCCACGTGTGTAATAACCCTATATTCAGGCCTTCAAAGCTTGACTTGCACATATTTTTATATAACGAAAGTACCAATCTGAATATTCTATTCCAAAAAAGTAACTAGAAAGGTTAGGTAAATTATTCTTACGAGTTCAGTAATACTCCCGTTACTCCCTGTCAATAATCTGACCATGATAACTCCCAAACTGAATACGTCTGACTTGGATGATATCTTTTGATTATCAATTAATTCTCGTGCCATATATCCCCTGCAGGAAATAATATGGTCTGAAGCATCATGGCATAATTCACAGTTTCATTTCAACAAAAGAAATGAGCTCCAAGAGGATGAGCTTACAGTGTTCCAACAACATTTTTTGTATATATGGTAGACTGATTTTCATCAATGCACCTTGACAAATCAAAATCCATAATTTTTGGCTCCATATGAGTACCCAGCAGCACATTTCCTGGTTTGAGATCCAAATGATAAATGCATACTTTATGAAGATAATGCAAACCCACACAAATTCCCTTTATTATTTGATAGCGAATATTCCATTCAAATCCATAAGTTTTCTTTGTGGAAGTGAAGCCAGGGGCACAAAATGGTTAATGTTCTCAGTGTTCATTCTGAAATCTGAATATAGAATCTCACTGTTAATGAAGCTTCCACATTCATTATTTTTGGATGACAAATACTCCAGATAAATAATTCAGTTAGTTTCTACTTTATGTAGTATTCGTGACATTTCTAAGATAATCCACACTGTACACATGCTATGCACATCGCATCACGAAAGTTATATTCCACATTAATATCATCCCCTATATATTAAATAATTTCCACAGATGCTTAAAGATATAGAAACTATTCAAAGGGCTGAAACTAATTCATTGCAGTAGCTGGACATATTTTAATGATTATAAACTTTGAAAGTTAGCCATGCCTAACACAGCCAAGTGAAGGAATAGTTGATTTCATGGTGTTCATTAGCGCAAATGAGGAGGAACAATGCAGTGCAGCAACCTTGATACCTTGAAGATAATCGTGAAGGCTTCCATTTGGTACATACTCAAAGCAGAGTAACCTTTGTGGTACATCAACAATCCTAAGTTTTCCATCTATTTCCATTAGTCCCCCATGCCATTCGGAACAATACCCCAGAAATCTTACAATATTTTGGTGCTTTACCCTCATTAGACATTTAACCTCCAAAAATTGTTTTTCAGAAAGATCATTCGTGGACTGGGAATCGGAAAACTTCTTCACAGCAACCATCCCATTTTTAAGAGCTCCCTGTTTAACACAGAGCATGTAACTTGTAAGCACTGATCTGAACTTTTTACTCTGCACAGGCTATTATATGACAGATTACCACTGGCAAGGCAATCAAGACCTGTCGATGCAGAAAGTGACCAACACGTAAATATTTGTAGTTTTGCCGTACATTGTGATCGGAGGTGGCCTAACACTCAATGACACAGGGTTTATAGTGGTTCAGGCAACGTGCCCTACGTCCAGTTTGAATCAGTCGGTGACTTTATTCCTGAGCCCAGGTGCTCGAAGTTTGCTGTAGAGTTACAAACAAGATGGAGTAAGATGGGGGTGCAAGAGGTCCGGTCGGACTCTGGACCAAAGGGCTGAGAGTGGCGGGAGCTCCTATGTGCGCTGAGTGCTCAAGCGTGTGCTTTTGTGTAGCTTTAGAATGTCTAAAGCTAGCAGGGAGTGAATTTGAGTGATCCGTCTGAATCGTCCCTTGTTGGGAGAGAGCGCATCCCCTTTTATAGATGAAGGGGACGACCTTACAAGTGAGAGAGAGGGAGAGTATGTATGCATGCTACTAAGTCTTGTTGCCCACGTCATCGGATACAAGATGATGGTAGGCGCCTACAATACTGTTGATGTCAGACGCATGTGGGAGGTTTTTATCGTGTTCCACCAGGTATGGTAAATGCCGGCACCCACAACACTGTGGATGTCCAGACGCATGTGGGGGCCTTACCACGTTTGCCTGGTATGGGAATTGATGGTGCCCGCAACACTGTAGGGCAAATGTCGGCGCCCTCAACACTGTTTGGGTTCCGACATGTCTGGAAGGTTGCAGGGCACCCTTCTGATATGTCTTGTCGGTACTATCCTGCGGTCGTGTAGGGTACGGTCTTCGGTATTGTGGTCGTCTAGAGCGCCCTGCCTTACTTGCTCTATTTGTTTCCTGGGTCCTTTACCGAGCGGGCGTCCCCGGTTGGTTGGTCAAAGTAGGCCCCGACTGCGCCGGTCGGAGAACAGCTGTAAGCAGGGGTTCGGTGTACCCCCGGTAGGAGAAGCAGGTCGGAGTCGAAGCGCGGAGGCGGGCGTTGGCCAGGCCTTTCGGTCGGAGAAGCGGGTCAGAGTCGGAAGCGAGCATTATTCCTCCTTGGCCAGGCCTTCTGGTCGGAGAGGCAGGCCGGAGTTGGAAGCGAGCGTTGTTCCTCTTTGGCCAGGTCTTTCGGTCGGAGACTGGATCGCCCTTCTGGCCTGTCGTTAGGTATTTGGGGCGGCCCAGGAGTTGTGCGTCGTTTCGCCACGTCATCTGTTGGCCCAAGCTTCTGCTGAGGAGCAGGACCATTAGGGACCCCGGGTTTATGAACCCGACAGGAGCCCCCGAGCCCCCAGGCGGTTCGGGTAGAATCATCTGGGGGATTTTTTGTCTTAACGATGGGTGCGTGCGAGCGCACCCGCGGGTATAGCCCCCGAGCCCCCGGGTGATTCGGGTGGAATCGCCTGGGGGGTATTTCATCTTGTCAGCGGGGGATTTTTTTGCTTTGACAGCTGGTGCGCACGAGCGCAACCGCGGGTGTAGCCCCCGAGCCCTCGGGCGATTTAGGAAAAAATTGCCTAGGGGGTATTGTCAGCGGGCGTGTGCATGTGCACCTTGGTAGGCGTAGCCTCCTCTTTCCAGTTTCTGATCCATTGTTTCCAGCAGCGCGAACCCTAGCGTCTGGGCGCGGCCGAGGGACCGGGCGAGTTGGAGTCATCAACTAAGGTGTCGGGCGAGCCGAGGGATCGAGCGAGTCGGAGTCGCAGATCCAGGCGTCAGGCGTGTCGAGGGATCAGGCGAGACAGACTCATGGATCCAGGCGTCGGGCGTGGCTGAGGTAGGTGAGGGACCGGGCAAGACGGACTCATGGATCCACGCGTCGGGCGCAGCCGAGGCAGTTGAGGGATCAGGCGAGACGGACTCGCGGATCCAGGCATTGGGTGCAGCTGAGGCAGTCAAGGGATCGGGCGAGATGGAGACGGACTCACGGATCCAGGCGTCCGGCGCAGCCAAGGTAGTTTGAGGGATTAGGCGAGATGGACTCACGGATCCAGGCGTTAGGCGCGGTCGAGGCAGGCGAGGGATAGGGTGAGATGGACTCATGGATCCAGGCATCGTGCGTAGCCGAGGCAGTTGAGGGATCGAGCAAGACAGACTCATGGATCCAGGCGTCGGGCATAGCCAAGGTAGTCGAGGGATTGGGCGAGATGGAGATGGACTCGCAGATCTAGGCGTGGAGCGCAGCCGAGGCAGTTTGAGGGATCGGGAGAGATAGACTCAGGGATCTAGGCGTCGGGTGCAGCTGAGGCAGTTTGAGGAATCGGGTGAGACGGACTCACAGATCCAGGCGTTGGGGGTAGCCAAGGTAGTTTGAGGGATCGAGCAAGACGAGCTTGTGGATCCAGGCATCGGGCACAACCAAGGCAGTTGAGGGATCAGGTGAGACAGACTCGCGGATCCAGGCGTCGGGCGCAGCCGAGGCAGTTGAGGGATTGAGCGAGACGGGCTTCCAGATCTAGGCATCGAGCACAGCCGAGGCAGTTGAGGGATCAGGCCAGACAGGCTCGCGGATCTAGGCGTTGGGCGTAGCCATGTGGGCTATATGTCCCGAGGCTTTGAGCCTCATTGGGCTCGATAGGGGTCAGTAGAATTTCGTGCATTACCCCGTCCGCTATTTCCGCAACCGGAGGGGCTGAGCTAACGTCGTTTGCCTCGATGGGTCGAGGGACGTGCTCGGTGAGCTCGCTAACGGGAACATTCGAGTTAAATCTAGGTCCGTCGTTCGTGATAGGGTCGGCATAGCCCTCATGTGGCATTCCACTGCTCCTTAACCCGCGTCCTGGCAGATGCCTGGGTCGTTTCGAAAACCGACCCAGGTGGCCCGCTAGCCTCCCCTCGATGGAGATTATGTGGGCATGGCTCTAGGTTAGGATCGAACGAGAAGCTTGAGATGACCCTGCCTGCTTTAGAGCAGACTGGGCGAGGGCCGCTGGGGCTCATCTGTGTTTTCTCCCCTGGCTCTGTTTGATGCGAGGCAGCCTTGAGCCCTTCGTAGGCTGACCTTTGAACCCCGGTTGGTCGTTGCTCATGTTGAATGAGGCAACTAGCGCTTCGTGACGTGATACGAAGCGTTGTGATGCATCAACTGCATATGCGATGCTTTGGATGCATGGGATGAATGAATGAATGCCTGCATGGATGAATGCGTGCATGGATGAATGTGTGAATGTCTGTATGACAGATGATGAATGAATGATCATGCAAATAAATGAAATAAAGGGTTTTGGTAAAGTTACCTTGACTCGAGTGACGGGTTTAAGGAGCTCTCATCGGGTGTATCCGTCTGGGACCCTTGTTTGTCGTTCATGATGGAGTTGGTTTGGCCCACATGGGGCGTCCCTCTGCTCCTTACCTGTCTCTTGGTGTTTGCCTGAGCCGTCCGATCGACTCAGGAAGCCAGTTGGTCTCTCCTGGGTAGAGATCCCGTCGTTGGGCCCTTCCAAATCTTGCCTGGGAAGGCGGAGGGCCGCCTGCGTGTGGCTGTGCCTTGTTTCCCACGCCCGGTGTGCGGTAGTGGTGGGCCATGCCCAGGCCACGTCCTGTCTAACCAGGTGCCATCTCGTCGGGCAGGGCGCATTCCATTGGTCAGGATGTGTCCTGTCGCATTCCCATCCGCATTGAATAGGGGAAGGGAGAGGGTTTTTTGCCCTAATCCTTTGCCTTTCTTCAACCACTGCATCTCCTCCTTAAATAGGGGAAGGGAGAGGGATCCGCCCTGTTCCTTCACATATTCCCCAACTGCTGCCTCCTCTCCTTCTTCCTTCTCACCAAGCGTAGTGGTTCCTAACAGAGAGAGAGTAAAGCAAGGGAGAGGAGAACTCACAGATCCATTCGTGAATCTGGAGTGCGATGTCGAGCTGGAGGTCATCTTGTGTAAGCGAGTCGGTGCTGGCCGCCTTCACCGTGAAGGGGCTGCTGCCGCCGAAGGAGGTGGCGTACTAGAGCGCTCCTGCGGGGGAGGCTTTTCCACGTCCTCACGCCGATGAGGTTGTCTCCTTCCTCACCTTCCATGAGCACGGGCTGGGATATCCCGCGCACTGGTTCCTGCGTGGACTCCTCAACGAGTGGGGCCTGGAACTGCAGCACCTCAATCTGACTGGGGTACTGCATATTGCCAGCTTCGTCACCGTCTGTGTGGCCTTCCTCGGGATGGAGCCGCACGTGGACTTCTTCTGGCGGCTATTCTCTGGGTGAGCTTTGTCAGAGGGGGATCCACCCAGGACCACGCCCATAGGGGGCTTCGCCCTGCAGAAGAAACCAAGCTCATCGGGTGCCTACCCCGCGTACTCCCCATGCGACTCCAATCGGGGATGGCATGGGGAGTGGTTCTATATTAGGAACTCAGTGGAGGCGTCATTCCCGCCGTTCACCGGTAGAAGGCCGGAGAGGCGGGACAGCTGGTCGTGGGGACCCCCAGCCGATAGTACAAGCTAGAGATCATTGAGGCAGAGCTCCAAAAGCTGGTGAAGCATGGCCTTGATGGGGTGCTGGTGTTCCACACCTTCTTCTGCTATCGGGTCGCCTCGCTGGTGGAGAGGACGCGGCCGATGTGGATGTACACCGGTCTGACAGACTCCGACCGTGCGTCACCGGAGGAATTGGCGATGGATGAAGTCTGGAGCCGACTCGACCAGGTGCTGCGTCTGAGGGAAAAAGAGACCCTTGAAGGAAAACCCAGAGCACTTCGCGCCTCAAAGCTGTCCAATCTAGTACATTCTCCTCTCCTTATTCTGTGTCCCTTTCGATCTTGCTCTCCTATTATTTGACTTCAAGTCGCCCATTTTGGCAGGGACTCGAACATTATAAATCCCGGCCGCATCTTCCGAAGGGGCCGGAGGGCATGGCCCGATAGGCTGCCCTGAAGGAGGTAGTGGTCGTGAAGAAGAAGAGAGCTCAAAAGGCTTAGAGGAAGCAAGCGAAGGAGATGGAGATCGCTCGGCGCGCGTGGGCCGGGGAGAATAGGAGCGATGTCGAGGTGGATCTCGAGTTAGAAGAACCCACGAAGATGGGTGATGACGTGATTTACTCCGAGGATGAGGGAGGACAAGAGGTCGTTGTGACCTCGGTGGAGCGCTGCGAGCCTGCGGCCGCGTCTGCCAGCGGTGGGCGGGACATAGAGAGGCATGGCGATGTTCCTATGCCGAGGAGCGCGGCGTGAGCTCGGACGCTATCGATGAGCGAGAGGTAAAGCGGACGCGGTCGCCACGCCCTTTAGAGGAGCTGCTCGCGCTCACGCATCATCAGGGCCAGGGCCAGCACGGGACCGACAACACAGGGACACTACGCCAGCTGCCCCGGTCAGCGTGTCACGAGCCAGCGGTCGTGGCAACTCATGGGTTGATCGGGAGCCGGCCGGGTCGGCTCCCCCCGGTCGAGGTGAGGGGTTGTTGCTCGCGAGCTGCCCCTCGTCCAGCAGGCCCATTGCCAGTGGGTCGGGGCTTCAGAGCCCTGCCTCTTACATCCTGGTATGTATTCTTTGTTTCTTTTCGATCTTATAGTTGAGTTTTCGGAGTTAGACTGACCTATTCTTTTCAACAGCGGCTAGATGCTGATGGGACTGAGGTTTGCCCCAACTCCCATGCGGGTGGAGTGGACACCTAGCCTGCATCGAGCCATGGGGAGTGGCGGGGAGAGTAGGCTAGTGGCGACGCATCCTTCCCCTCCGGAGGCTGTGCCTTCCCAGCCGGTCGCAAGTATAGCGGCGACGGCGGCGGAGGTGATGGTGGCGATCCTGGTGGTGGTGGAGGCTGGGTTAGAGGTGACCCTCGCGATCCTTCCTACACCGGCTGCGATGGAAGAGGGCAGGGAGACCAGGCTCCTTGCCTCGCCGGTCGGAGGTCCGCATGGCTCACCCCCCGATCAGAGCTGGAGGTGTCGAGGGGAGATGCGGCCAAGCCAGAGGTGGAATGTCCACCAGTGGGCCATGAAATCGAGATAGTGGAAGTCTCCTCCGATGGCGAAGCAGGTGACATGGTGGAGCCGCTAGCGCCGGTGCCGTTGCAGGAGCTAGCGGTGGTCTAATCGTCAGCTTTGCCTTCTAGCGGGCTGGGGGCGACCACCGACCTAGTGTGGCCCTACCCCGAGGACCCAAGGAAGGTTCGTTTCATCCTTTAGGATGAGCAGGAGGATTAGCTCTGGGAGGTGCTTGGGGGGAGAGGACTCGCGATGGAGTCCGATCTTGCCCAAACCAGGGTGAGGCTCGAGGAGGCCTTGGAGTGGGTCAAGGTCGTCCATTAGGCGGTCACGGTTGACCTACCCTACATCGTAGAGGTGAGTTTTCTATGTTTGTCCTTGACTCCTTGGTCTTTCGTCGGTTGCCTTAGCATGCTTGCTTCTCGTTTTGCAGGGTCTGGAGGAGATGTTGAGCCGCAAGTCTTATTTCCTACAGGAGGAGCATGCTCGGGAGGCTGCGATGTCACGGCGGGTTGCTGAGCTCGAGTGCCAGCTGGAGTGTGCCCGCCATGAGTCCCAAGACTGGGCGGCTGAGGCGACCGAGGCGCGGGCGGCAGAACTGCTCGCAACGGTGCGGGCAACCGCCGCCGAGCGGGTGCTTGACGTGGCAAACGTCCACCAAGTGGAGACCGAGGCAGCATTGTAGAAGTCCCTGGCAGAGACCGAGGAGGTGCTCCAAAGTTCCCTGGAGGCCCTAGAGTCAGAGCGGAAGGCCCGGTCAGAGGTTGACCAGGAAGTGCTCGCGCTCCTAGGCCGGGTGCTCGGGAAAGAGAAGGCGAACGCTCGGCTATGTGAGCAGGTGACTCGGCAAGAGGAGGGACTTTTCATCCTCGAGAACAGCTACCTCAGTATGTACCTGTTCCGCTTTTGATGTCTTGGTTTCTTCCTTTAGCTTGCTTCTGAGCTTGTCATCCTTCTTCCAGAGCTGGGCGGAAAGGTTGGGTCACTAGAGCGGGACCTAGAGATGGCCAAGGCGATAATTGGTCGGAATGTGGAGGTGCTGGCGAAGTCCCTAGAAGAGCGATGTGCTCTCAAGGGGGAACTTTACTAGATGCACAATGTCGCCCAGGTCATCGTCTTGGAGGTCTTTCGGTCGGCACCAAGCACCAGCACACCCGCCATTCGACTGGCGGAGGTCCTGGATGAGGTTTGGGCCCTCATCTCTGATAGGATGTTCTACGGGACATCGGGGGTGCTGACTTCGGTGGCAACGCACCACCCAGACCTAGACTTCACTAGCATCTGCATTGGGTATGCCAATGGCTAGAGCGTGGAGGACATCCATGCGCTCGGGGAGAGCTTACTACCACACACATAGTTGGTGGTCGAGCAAGTCTTCGCACAATGGGTGATGGATGCTCGTGGCACGAACGCGGCCGAAGGCGCGCACCAGGAGGAAATCACCTAGCCTATGGATTGAGCAGAGCCCGGATCGGAGGCTCAGCTATTCGTAACCGTAGGTCATGGCGGCGGTCCACACAACTGAGGTGGTGGACATCGCATCTGATGATGAGGCGGATGATATGGCGGAGCCACCGATGTCGTCGTGGGAGCTGGTGGTGGTCCAGTCATAGGCTGGGCCCTTCGGTGAGCTACCGAAGGGTGACCTACAGTGGCCCTGCCCTGGGGACCCGAAGGTTGGTCCTGTCACTGCCTATGGGGTATGCGGCAGAGCAACTCGGGTGGTCCGAGGAGCGGACTGGCACTCGTGCATCGCCGAGACTGGTGCCAACGTGTGACTCGCAGCCTAGGGAGGCCCCGCCTACCATGGACGCAGTTGAGAAAGCCAGGTTGTCTGAGGAGTAGACTGGCACCCGCGCGTCGCGCGACTCATAGCCGGAGAGTCGTGGTGACCCATAGGTCGGGCAGGAGCCGGTTGGGACGACTCCGTCCCTAGCCGAAGTGAGGGGGCGCGGGTCGCAACTCGGGAGCGACCCATGCCCTACAGGCCCGTCGACGCCAGGTCTTGCCTTTAGAGTCATACCGTTCACCTCCCGGAACGTTTTTACTTTGTTTCTTTCCAATCTTTTGCTATTGAGTTTCTTTTTTGGAGTGTGACTTACCTACGCCCTCTGTCAGTGGCCGGGTGATGATGGGGTTGAGCATCGCTCCAACTCCCGTGCAGGAGGCATGGAGGCCCACCCTGCAGCGTGTCACGGCGAGCGGCGAGGGGAATAGGATGGCGGCGGCGAGCCCTTCCCTTCTAGGGGTGGTTGCTGCCACAGTGACAGCGGCGGCGGCGGCATTGGTGGCGATTCTGGTGCCGACGGCGAAGGCTGCGTCAGAAGTAACCCTCATGGCCCTTCCTCCACCGGTCGTGGTGGAAAAGGAGAGGGAGACCGAGCTCCGTGCCTTGCCGGGCGAAGGGCTACATGGCTCACGCTCGTGGTCGGAGCCGAAGGCATTGAGGGAGAGCACGGCCAGGATGTAGTCGGAACGTCCGACGGCGGTCCACGCAACCGAGGTGGTGGACATCCCGTCTGATGACGAGGCGGACGATATGGTAGAGCCACCGGTGTCTTCGCGGGAGCTGGCGGTGGTCCAGTCGAAGGCTAGGCCCTCTGGTGAGCTGCCGGAGGGTGACCTGGAGTGGCCCTGCCCTGAGGACCCAGCGAAGGTGCAGTTCGTCCTCTGGGATTCCTAGGAGTGTCAGCTCTAGGACATCCTTGCGGAGCAAGGGCACGCCGCGGTGTCCGAACTCGCCAACCTGTCTGCGAAGCTCGGAGACGCCCAGGAGCTGGTTAAGTCCGCTCAGCAGTTAGTTGAGGTCGAATTGCAGTTCGCTGCAGAGGTGAGTTTTGCATACTTGTCCTTGACCTCTGAACCTTTTTGTTGGTTGCCTTTGCATGTTTGTTTTTCGTAGAGTCTGAAGGGGATGTCGTCCCGTAAGTCTCGCTTTCTCCAAATGGAGCATGCCCGGATGGCTGAGCTTGAGCGTCAGCTAGCGTCCGCTCATTGCGAGTCCCAAGACCGGGCAGCTGAGGCGACCATGGCGTGGCCAGAGGGGCAGCGTGCAGCCGAGGGGGCGACTACCGCCGAGCAAGGGCTCGAGGTGGCAAAGGCCCGCCAGGCAGAGACCGAGGTGGGGTTGCGGACATCCCTGGCGAACACCGAGGCGGTGCTTCAAGAGTCCTTGGCAGCCCTTGGGTCGGAGCGGGCCACTTTAGTGTCGGAGCGGAGTGCCCTGGAGTCGGCACGGAAGGCCCTGGAGGTGGAGCGGAAGGCCCGGTCGGAGCTGGACCACGAGGTGCTCGCGCTCCGGGGCTGGGTGATGGGGACGGAGGACGCGAGCGCCCTGCTGCATGAGCAGGTGGCCTGGCAAGCAGACGATCTCTCCACCCTTGAGAACTTCCACGTCGGTACGTACCTTTTCAGTTTTTTGTTGTGCTGGTTTTTCCTTCAGCCTGTTTCTGAGCTTGTCGCTCTTCTTTCAGAGCTGGGTGGAAAGGTGAAGACGCTGGAGCGAGACCTGGAGACGATCAAGGTGACCTTCACCTGGAATGCAGAGGAACTGGCCAAGTCACATGAAGAGCGATGTGCTCTCGAGGGGGATCTTGACTAGATCCACAACGTTGCCCAGCTGGTCGTCACGGAAGTCTTCGGGTCAACGCCAAGCACTAGCGCGCCCGCCGTCCAGCTAGCGGAGGTTCTAGATGCCGTTCGGGACCTTTTTAGGAGCAGGCTATTCTATGGAGCGTCGAGGGTGCTGACTTTGGTGATGACACACCACCCAAACCTGGATTTTGCTACTATCTACAGTGGGTATGCTAAAGGCTTGAGCATGGAGGACATCCAGTCGATCAGGGAGGGCTTGCTGCCGCACGCAAGGTCGGTGGCAGAGCAAGTCTTTGCCCAGTGGGTGATGGATGTCCGCCACGAAGACATGGCTAGAAGCATGCGTGGGGAGGACGCTGCCCAGCCTGTGGATGGCGCGGAGCCTGGGTCGGAGGTGAATGCCACACCAGTTTCGACCGAGCCGAATGTCGTGCCACCGAGGAGTGAGCAGCCCGCGCCCTCATCGGTTGCACCGATAGCAGACTCTGCCAGGCCGGTCTAATAGCTTGTAAAAAATAAGTAGTTTAGTGAGGGTAAAAAGTTTAAGTTCATGGGAGAGCCCCTGTGTAAACGTTCCTGTGTGCTTAATGACTACAGTCCATTTTGTTTTCTACAATGGAGTTACTCTGTTCGGGGAAGCTTGTTCCCCCTTTGTTCCTTAGTTTTTTCCTTAGCATAATTTTGTTTTTTATTCTTTCTTTCTCGTACCTACCCATTTGTCCCATAGGCTGCAACCTTGGGAGCCCAGAGCGTGGCCCGCGAGGCTCGGCTCCTCGTAACCGTAGGGAAAGGCGAGGTGCGATCGGTTGGAATGTTTTTAAAGTAAAGCTATGTAAGGCAAATTAAAGGAACGAACTATCCTTTTGGTTGGGTAGGAATGAACTATCCATGGCGACCGACGTGGAGTTGGCCGATCGGCGGCGATTCTTTCTGTTCTTTTTCCCCCTCTGCGTGGAGGGGCCCTTGTCCTGATCCTGGTGGTTGGCCTTGCCCTTGCCCAAGCCTCCATCGGAGCGCAGCGGGAGCGGCGTTTGTTGGAGGTTTTGGACAAAGGTCTGTGTTCCTAGGACATCAGGGCTGGGACTCCAGTCACTGTTGCGTGTGTCTCGGTTCGGTCCGAGCCGCGTATATACAGGCGGTTGGTGCAGTGCGGTCGTCGAGTCAAGACGAGGTAACAATGTGGCCTCCTGTGCCGTGCTCGGCTATTGTAGCGGCGATCGGGTGGAGCGACCCATCTGCTGCGTCCCCTTTCCCCTGACGGGGAGCGAGGCCACAAGTCGGCGTCGCAGTACGGAACACTCTGCTTGTTGAACGGCGGCGGTCTCCACTAGTGCCAGGAGGTTCCGATGGATCGCCTGTTCATGAGGGTCGTTCGGCTCGGACAGGGCGCGCAGAAGCATTGCCACGGCGGCGATGTTCTGATTGGCCCGAGGGAACTACGGGGGATCATTCCCCCAGTCCATGGTTGGTGTTGTGTTGGACCCGATGGGCGCGACCCCAAGCGCCGCTCGCCGGTCTATACACACGGGGTGCAACATGGTGCGTTGAGCGTGCTGGCGCAGTTGGTGGCTGGTGCAGCCACCATTGTCGTAGTTCCTCCCCATGCTCATGTGTGAGCTTGGGGGTTTCCGCATGAGGGTCTAGAGGGGCGTGAGTCTACAAGGACTTCGTTACCCTAGGCGGCTGTCCCAGAGCGTCCGCCATAGCGCACTCCCGGGACAGATGGTGGCAAGGTGCCACATCGCCGATGCTGGAACCGTCACTCCCGACGTCGTCATCCATGAGGTCAAGGAAACAGGTGGGAGTGTAGCTCGCCATCCCCATGAATTCAGACGTGAGAGGGGGCGGTGCCGACATCTTTTGGAGCCCCCGGGCATACGCGTCCGTGGGGGACATGAGGCCATAGGGGAACCGGCCGTATGGCAGGCGCGACGGGGACAACCGCCTTCCTCTAGGTAATTGGTGGAAGATAGAAAATAGCAAGTAAATAACATCATGTACATTACTCATAGCGGGGTTTGAGCAGAGAGTTTGCTCGGAAAGAAGCGCAGATGCCGCGTCGTCGAAGTCGTGCGTCCCGGGGCTGATGGAGGGCGCCCCTCTGATGGGTGCCGGGACGTGAGCCTCCTCATGGAGTTGTAGTACGCCGAGCCAGTCGACGACGAAGTCCATGCTTCCGAAGAGGAAGGCCTAGGATGGCTCGAAGACGGGCGGAACCCACATCCCAACCGGTGGGAGAGCGGGAAGTTTGAGTGAACCGAAGTGAATCGTATCGCCTGAGCCCGCCACGGCGAGGGTGGCGGAAAAGTGGGCCATCCGATGACCAAAAAGCATTGAACGTATAGCGTCTTCCCCACGGACGGCGCCAACTGTCGGTGCAGAATGTGACCAACTAGTAAAATTTTGTAGTTTTGCCGTATGTTGTGATCGGAGGTGGCCTAGCACTCAATGACATAGGGTTTATACTAGTTCAGGCAACGTGCCCTACGTCCAGTTTGAGTCGGTCGGTGACTTTATTCCTGAGCCCAGGTGCTCGAAGTCTGCAGTGGGGTTACAAACGAGGAGGAGAAAGATGGGGTGTGCAAGAGGTCCGATCGGCTCCGGTCGAAAGGGCCGAGAGCGACAGGAGCTACGCTATGAGCTAAGTGTTTAAGCGTGTGCTTGAGGTCCAAACCCAGCGGTTCTACGGTTGTGGACTAGTGAACTTGGTGGATCTAATCAATCTAAGAAAGGCTCTTGAAAGCCCCCCTTTGTTGGAGGGAGCGCATCCCCTTTTATAGATAAAGGGGATGGCTTTACAAGTGAGAGGGTGAGAGTAGGTGTGTTACTGAGCTTTGTTGCCCATGCCGGTGGGTACAAGATAATGGTAGGCGCCGACAACACTGTTGATGCAACTGTAGAATGTCAGATGCATGTGAGAGGTTTCGTTGCCTTTCTTCAGGAATGGTGGATGTCGGTACCTACAAATACTGTTTGTTGCCTAGAGGCATGTGAGGAGTTTCACCACGTTCACCTAGTATGGTAAATCCTGGCACCCACAACACTATCAATGCCTTGAGGCATGTGGGGGGCCTTACCGTATGGGAGTTTAACGGCGCCCACAATACTGTAGAGGGAAATGCAGGCGCCTATAATATTGTTTGTGTCAGGGCGGTTGTAGAGTACTATTCCTATAGGTGTACAGGGTATGATCCCTAGTACTGTGGTTTGACTTGTGCGCCCTGGCCTGCTTTCTCCGTTCGTCCCCTGGCTCCTTCCGAGCAGGCATCCCCGGTCAGATGGCCCCAGTCGGCTCTGGTTGTGCCAGTCGAAGAAGAGTGGTGAGCAGGGTTCGAGCGAACCTCGGTCGAAGACGCGGGGTCGGAGTCAGAAGTAGCGCTTAGGCCAGGCCTTCCGATCGAAGAGGTCATCCGAAGGCGGCTAGAGTCCAAAGCGAGCGCTCTGGTCGGAGCGATGGGTCGAAGTAGTCGACAAGCGGGCGTTGTTCCTCTTCGGTCAGACCTTTTGGTCGATGACTGGACCGCCCTTCCGGCCTGTTCTTTTAGACTCTTGGGCTAGCCCATGAGTTCTGTGCTGCCTGCTTGGGTCGAGCTTTGGCGTGGAAGCCGGTCCTCGAGGGACCCTGGGTTTATGAACCCGACAGGAGCCCCCGAGCCCCCGGGCGATTCAGGCAGAATCATCCGAGGGATTTTTGTCTTGCCGGCGGGTGCACGTGGACGCACCCGCGGGTGTAGCCCACGAGCCCCTGGGTGGTTTAGGTAGAACCGTCTAGGGGGGTTTCTATGTCATCAGTGGCGGAGGCTTTCTGTTTTGTCGACGGGTGCACGCGAGCGCACCTACGGGTGTAGCCCCCAAGCCCTCGGGCGGTTCGGGTAGAACCGTCTGGGGGTGTTTGGTAGTGGGCATGTGTGCATGTTTTTAGTTGGGACGGAGTTTGTTTTAACCAAGGCATCATTGTGCAGCCGAGGCGGTTTAGTTGCTTGAGAGATTGGGTGAGAGGGAGCTCACGGATCTTGGCGTCGGTGCGCGCCGTGCGATCGGGTGAGGTAGTTAGTTTCGACGAGACAGAGCTCACTGATCTAGGCATCGATGGGCACCATGGGATTGGGTGAGTCGGAGTCATGGGGCGAGATCGGGGTCACGGGCCCAGGTGCTTGAAGCGCAGTCAGAGCGTAGCCGGATGGGGCGAGATCAGGGTCGCAGACCAAGGTGTTTGGAGTGCAGCTAGAAGCATAGTCGGATGGGGCAAGATTGGGGTCGTAGACCCAGGTGTTTGGAGCACTATTAGAAGCATAGCTGGATGGGGCGAGATCGGGGTCGCAGACCTAGGTGTTTGGAGCGCAGTCGGAAGCGTAGCCGGATGGGGCGAGATCGGGGTTGCAGACCCAGGTGTTTGGAGTGTAGTCGGAAGGGGCGAGTTCGGGTCGTAGACCCAGGCTTTTTGTATCTTGAGCCCCCAAGCTTCGTTGGGCCTTAGTAGGGGTCGGTGTGAGTTGTGTGTGTTACCCACTGTTCGCCTAAACGGTCGTTTAGCCCGTTTAAACACCATGTAAACGCTACACAGTGGTGCGCCGTTTCCGTTTAATCACCCGTTTACCCCGTTTAATTGGCCGTTTAGCCCGTTTAATGGGACGTTTTGCCCGAATAATGGTTAAACGGTATGTGACCGACTGTTTACCGTTTAGCGTTTAGGAAAACACTGGTGTTACCCCATCCTCAGTTCCTCACAACCGGAGGGGCTGAGTTTTGTCGCTTGTCCCGATCGCTCGGGCTCGAGTGACGCACTCGGTGAGTTCGCTAATGGGTATGATCGAGAGGAATCTGGGTCTGTCATTCATGATGGGGTTGGCATAGCCCTCTTGTGACATTTCACTGCTCCTTTACCAGCTACCCGGTAGATGCCTGGGTCGTTCCGGAGACCGACCCGGGTGGCCTAACGGCCTCCCCTCAATGGAGATTCTGTGGGTTTGGTGAGAGGTTTAGGATCAAACGAGAAGGTTGAGATGTCCCAGTCTGCCAGACCGGGCAAGGGCTGCACGGGGCTCATCTGCGATTTTCTCCCCTGGCTCTGTGGGTCGCTCATGTTGAATGAGGCGACCGCCGCTTCGTGATGCAACATGGAGCGTTGTGATGCATTTCACTGCACATGTGATGCTTAGTTCTCGAGCCCCCGGGCGGTTCATGGCCTGAATCATCCGGGAGGCATAGGCGTATGGAATGAATGTATGTATGGATATATGAAATGATTATATGGGAATATAGGGGGTTTGTATTTTTTTACCTTGACGACTCGAGTGACGGGGTTCTGGAGAGCTCCAGTCGGAAGCGTCCGACCGGGACTCATGCTCGTCGTTCATGATGAAGTCGGCATGGCCTATATGGGGCGTCCCTTTTCTCCTTACCTTTCTCTCGATGTCTATCCTGAGTGATTCGATCGACTAAGGGGGCCCGATGGTCTCTCCCGACGGAGATCTCGTTTTGGGTTTTTTCCTAGGTCTGGCCTAGGGAAGCGGGGAGCCGCCCGCGTGCGGTGGCACTTTGGTTCTTGTGCCCGACGTGCAGTAGTGGTTGGTCGTGCAGTAGTGGTGGGCCATGCCCAGGCCACGTCCTGTCTGATCAGGAGCTGTTCCATCAGGCAGGGCACGTCTCATCAGTCAAGGTGCGTCTCATCTGCATTAAATGGGAAAGAGAGAGAGTTTCTCGCTCCGACATTTTGCCTTCTCCGATCAGCGCGCCCTTCCCTAACTGTTGTTCCCTGTTCCTTAAGTAGGAGAAGGGAGAGGGTTTTCACCCCGTTCTTTTGCCTGTTCCTCATCTACCACCGCCTTTCCTCTTCCTTCTTGCCATGAGCATTCCTGAGAGCTGCGGTGGTTTCTAGGAAATAAAGGGGAGAGAGTGAGGGTGAGGAGTAGAACTCATAAGTCCTTTCGTGATCCCGGAGCACAATGTTAGACTAGAGGTTGTCCACCATGAGGGAGTCAGTGTTGAAGTCCTTCGTCGCGAAGGGATTTCTGCCGCCAAAGGAGGTGGCGCACTGGAGGGTTCCCGAGAGGGAGGAGTCCCCACAGCCTCGGCCCGACGAGGTGGTTTCCTTTCTCACCTTCCATGAGTGCCGGTTAGGATACCCCATGCATTGGTTCTTGCGCGAGCTCCTTAATGAGTGGGGTCTGGAGCTGCAGCACCTTAATCCTACGGGGGTGCTGCACATCGCCGGTTTCATCACCGTCTGTGAGGCTTTCCTCGGGAGGGAGCCGCACATGGATTTCTTCTGGCGGCTCTTCTTTGGGATAGCCTTGATGGTCGGGGACCTGACTGAGATCGCGTCGGTGGGGGGTTTCACCCTGTAGAGGAAACCGAGCGTGGGAGGCTCGTATCCCGCGTACCTCCCCTAGGACTCCAACTGGGGGTGGCATGGGGAGTGGTTCTACATCAGGAATCCAGCAGTGGCGCTGTTCCTAGTGTTCACCGGTGGGAGGCTAGAGAAGCAGGATAGTTGGTCGTGGGGTTGTGCCAAAAAGGAGAAGCATAAGGTGGGGGTCATCGAGGAGGCACTTCAGCAGCTCGTAAAGAGCGGCCTTGATGGGGTGCGGGTATTCCACATCGTATACCGTCGTCGGGTCACGCCGTTGGTGGAGAGGACATGGCCGATGTGGCTGTACAGTGGCCCGTCGGACCCAGACCATGCGTCGCTAGAGGATCTGCTAGACAACGAGGTCTAGAGTCACCTTGGTCGGGTGTTGTAGCTGAAGCCTAGAGAGAGGGTCGAAGGGAAGCCCGTGCCTTTTAACTCCTCGATCGTGTCCAGCCTGGTATGCTCCCTTCTCTTTTGGCCGCATTTCTTCCTTTGCTTTTCCTTTTTTTTATTGCGAGTCACACGCTCTGCAAGGGCTGGGAAATTACAAGTCCCGGTCACACCTTCCCAAGGGTCCGGAGGGCGTGGCCAAGCAGGCCGCTCAGAAGGAGGCGGCAGACGCCAGGAAGAAGAAGAAGGCCGAGGTGGCCCATCGAAAGTACAAGAAGGAGAAGGAGGTTGCCCCGCGCGTGAAGGCCGGGGAGAGAAAGAGCGACATCAAGTCCAAGCTCGAGTCAGAGGATCCCACGGATGTGGACGACATGGTTTTCTCTGAGGAGGAGGGAAGTCGGGAGGTCATTATCACCTCGGCAGAGCGTTGCGACCCTGCGGCGACGTCCGCTGGTGATGAGCAGGAGGCTGCGCGGCGCGCAGTGGCTTCCACGTCGAGGAAGCATGCAACGAGTGCGGACGCCATCAGTGAACGGGTGGCAAAGCGGACACGGTCACCGCGCCCTTCGGCGACGTCATTGGTCCCGTCGCCATCTGTGGGGGACGCGGCCAAGCAAGTTGGGCGGTTCGAGGAGTGGACTGGCACTCGTGCGTCGCCGAGACCGGTGCCAACATGTGACTCACAGCCGGGGCAAGCCCCGCGTGCCGCAGACACGGTCGAGCAAGCTGGGCGGTCTGAGGAACAAACTGGCGCCCGTGCGTCACGCGACTCATAGCCAGAGGATGCCCCGCCTGCTGCTCCAGTCGGGGAGTCCTGAGCCGAGAGTCACGGCGACCCACAGGTCAGGCAGGAGACGGTTGGGATGACTCTGTCCCCAGCCAAAGTGAGGGTGCACGGGTCGCATCCCAGGAGCAGCCCATGCCCTATAGGCCAGTCGACGCTGGGTCTTGCCTTTGGAGTCATACCGCTCGCCTCCCGGTACATTTTTACTTTGTTTCTTTCCAATCTTTTGCTGTTGAGTTTCTTTTTTGAGGTGTGACTTACCTACGCCCTCTGTCAGTGGTCGGGCGATCACAGGGTTGAGCATCGCCCCAACTCCTGTGTAGGAGGCATGGAGGCCCACCCTGTAGCGTGTCGCGGCGAGCGGCGAGGGGAACAGGATTAGGACGGCAAGCCCTTCCCTTGTGGGGGCGGTTGCTGCCATAGTGACAGCGGCGGTGGTGGCATTGGCTATGATTCTGGTGCCAACGGCGAAGGCTGTGTTGGAAGTAACCCTCGTGGCCCTTCCTCCACTGGTCGCGGCGGAAGAGGAGAGGGAGACCGAGCTCCCTACCTTTCTGGGCGGAGGGCTACACGGCTCACCCTTATGGTCGGAGCCAAAGGCGCTGGGGGAGAGCACGGCCGAGATGGAGTCAGAACGTCAGGCGGTGGTCCACGCAACTGAGGTGGAGGACATCCCGTCTGATGACGAGGCGGATGATATGGCAGAGCCGCCGGTGTCATTGCGGGAGCTAGCGGTGGTCCAGTCAGAGGCTGGGCCCTCCAGTGAGCTACTGGAGGGTGACCTAGAGTGGCCCTGCCCTGAGGACTCGGCGAAGGTGCGGTTCGTCCTCCGGGATTCATAGGAGTGTCAGCTCTAGGACATCATTGGGGAGCAAGGGCACGCCGCGGTGTTTGAACTCGCCAACCTGTACACAAAGCTTGGAGACACCTAGGAGTGGGTTAAGTCTGCTCAGCAGTTAGTTGAGGTCGACATGCAGCTCGCCATGGAGGTGAGTTTTGCGTACTTGTCCTTGACCTCTGAATCTTTTGTTGGTTGCCTTTGCATGTTTGTTTTTCATAGAGTCTAAAGGGGATGTCATCTCGTAAGTCCCGCTTTCTCTGAATGGAGCATGCCCAGATGGCTGAGCTTGACCGTCAGCTAGTGTTCGCTCATCGTAAGTCCTAGGACCGGGTGGCCGAGGTGACCGCAACACGGGCGGACGGGCAGCGTGCAGCCGAGCGGGCGACTACCGTCGAGCAAGGGCTCGAGGCGGCGAAGGCCCGCTATGTAGAGACTGAGGCAGGGTTGCGGACATCCCTGGCAAACACCAAGGCGGCGCTTCAAGAGTCCTTGGCGGACCTTGGGTCGGAGCGGGCCGCTTTGGTGTCGGAGCGGAGCGCCCTGGAGTCGGCATAGAAGGCCCTGGAGGTGGAGCGCAAGGCCCGGTCAGAGGCGGACCAGGAGGTGCTCGCGCTCTGGGGCTGGGTGATGGGAACAGAGGATGCGAGCGCCCAGCTGCGCGAGCAGGTGGCCCGGCAGGCAGAGGATCTCTCCACCCTTGAGAACTTCCGCGTCGGTACGTACATTTTTTGTTTTTCGTTGTGTTGGTTTTCCTTCAGCCTGTTTCTGAACTTGTCGCTCTTCTTTCAGAGCTGGGTGGAAAGGTGAAGACACTAGAGTGGGACCTGGAGACGATCAAGGTGACCTTCAGCCGGAATGCGGAGGAACTGGCCAAGTCCCATGAAGAGCGACGTGCTCTCGAGGGGGATCTTCACCAGATCCGCTACGTTGCCCAGTTGGTTGTCTTGGTAGTCTTCAAGTCAGCACCAAGCACTAGCGCACCCGCCGTCCAGCTGGCGGAGGTTCCGAATGCGGTCCAGGACCTTATCAGGAGCGGGCTGTTCTACGGAGCATTGGGGGTGCTGACTTCGGTGGCGACGCACCCCCCAAACCTAGATTTCGCTGCTATCTGCAGTGGGTATGCTGAAAGCTTGAGCATGGAGGACATCCAGTCGATCAGGGAGAGCTTGCTACCGCACGCAAGGTCAGTGGCAGAGCAAGTCTCTGCCCAGTGGGTGATTGACGTCCGCTGTGAAGACATGGCCAGAAGCATGCGTGGGGAGGACGTTGCCCAGTCGGTAGATGGCGCGGAGCCTGGGTCAGAGGTGAATGTCACCCTAGTTTCGACCGAGCCGAATGCTTGCCCGCCATGACCCCTTTCTTAACCCCTACCTCCTTGCCTTTTCCTTCCTTAGGCCCGCCGGCCTATCAGAGAAAGCACTTGAGGAGTTTGCAGTCCTTGTAGAGGTGTTTGATGGGGTAGGCATGGTTGGTGCATGGGCTCTCCATGAGCTCATCGAAGTGGTCTGGTAGGCCCTGCTGAGGCTGCTTGCCCACGCGATCAACCATGGTGACCAACGCGGAGTTGGCCGGTCAGCGACGATCCTTCTTGTTCTTTTTACCCCTCTGTTTGGAGGGGCCCTCGTCTTGATCCTCACGCTTGGCCTTGCCCTTGTCCCGGCCTCCATTGAAGACCGCTCCCACCACCTCCGCACTAGAGGCATGGTTCGTGGCGACGTCAAGTGGGTTGTGGGTGGTATGGGGCTTTAGGCAGCCAAGCTTGTGGATCAGGGACTCACAGGTTGTCCCAGAGAGGAAAGCATTGATGATGTCCGCGTCAACGACATCAGGGAGGGAGTTGCATTGTTTGGAGAACCTACGGATGTAATCCCGTAGGGACTCGTTGGGCTCCTGCTGGCAGCTCTTGAGGTCCTAGGAATTCCTAGGACAGACGTACGTCCCCTGGAAGTTCCTAAGGAAGATTCTCTTGAGGTCCGCCCAGTCGCGGATGCTATCATGCAGGAGGAATTCAAGCCACGCTCTGACATGTTCCCCCACATAGATGGGGAGGTGCTGAATGATGAAGTGGTCATCATCCACTCCACCGGCTTGGCAGGCGAGCCAAAAGTCTTCGAGCCATAAACCGGGATTCGTCTCCCCGATATACTTGGCGATGTTGGTGGGTGGCTGGAAGCATTGTGGGAACGACGCTCTCTGGATGCGATGGCCAAAGGCCCGAGGTTCTAGGTCGTCTAGGCTAGGACTCCGGTCATCCGGTCGGTGGCCATGCCTGGGGTGCGTGTCGCCGCTCCCCTCGATGGTCCGGCCAGGGCTCGTGCCACCTGCTCTCGTCGCTTCATGATGGATGTCATCGTCATGCTGGACCTGACGCCGGTTGTGATGATGATGCGAGCGTCTTGGTTCAGACCGAGGCATTCGCGTACTAGCGATCGATGTGGAGCAGGTGTCGGGTCATGCCGTGGTGCGGCTGTGGCCTCCAGTGCCACGCTTGGTGGCCGTAGTGGTGAGAGGATGGAGCGACTAGACTGGCGTGCCCCCATTCCCCCGCTAGGGAAAGAGGCCGCAAGTCAGTGTCGCGGCGCGGAGCTTTCCGCTTGTTGAAACAGCGGTGGTCTCCACCAACGCCCGGAGGTTCCGGTGGATCGCCTGTTCCTAGGGGTCGACGGGCTTGGGAAGGCCGCGCAGAAGCATTGCCGCAGCGGCGATGTTCTGACCAGCCCGAGCGAACTATGGGGGATCATTTCCCCCATCCATGATGTTGCGGTGGACCTAACGGGTGCGCCCTCGGGCGCCGCTCACTGGGTTACGTGCCCACGGCGCAGCTTGTTGCACTAAGCACACAGGCACAGGCGGCGGCTAGTTCTGCCGCGTTTGATGTAGCTCCTCGCCGTGCTCCTGTGCACACGCGAGGGTCTTGAGGGGTGTGAGTCTGCAGGGACTCTGCTACCACCGGCGGCTGTCCCGGAGCATCCTCCATAGCACACTCCCGGGACAGAGGATGGCTGGGTGCCACGTCGCCGATGCTGGAGCCATCGCTCTCAAACTCGTCATCCACGAGGTCGTGGAAAGAGGTGGGAGCGTAGCTTGCCATCCCCACGAATTTGGATGTGAGAGGGGGTGGTGTCAGCATCTTTCGAAGCCCCCGGGCATACACGTCCACGGGGGACACAAGGCCATAGGGGAACAGGCCGTATGGTGGCTGCGGTGCGGATAACGGGGTCCCTCCGGATAATCGACGGAAGAAAGTAAATAGCGAGTAAAGAACATAACGTATGTTACTCATAGTGGGGTTTGAGCCTATCGTGGGTTTGGAGCAAAGCATAGGCGCCTCGTCATTGAAGTCGCCGGGTGGCTCAAAGACGACGGAGGGCATTCCTCCTCTGACGGGTGCCAGGACGAGGGCCTCCTCGCGAAGGTGAAGCACACCGAGCCGATCAGCGACGAAGTCTAGGCTTTCGAAGAGAAAGGCCTGGGAGGGCTCAAAGATAGGAGGAACCCATGTACCAACAGGTGGGAGCACGGGAAACTCTAGCGAGCCAAAGCGAGTCATATTGCTTGAGCCCACCATGCCAAAGATGGTGGAAAGATGGGCCATCCGATGACCAAAAGCATGAACGTACGGCGTTCTCCCCACGGACGGCGCCAACTGTCGGTGCAGAAAGTGACCAACATGTAAATATTTATAGTTTTGCCGTACGTTGTGATTGGAGGTGGCCTAGCACTCAATGACACAGGGTTTATACTAGTTCAAGCAACGTGCCCTAAGTCCAGTTTGAGTCAATCGGTGACTTTATTCCTGAGCCCAGGTGCTCGAAGTTTGCTGTGGGGTTACAAATGAGAGGGAGTAAGATGGGGGTGCAAGAGGTCCGGTCGGACTCTGGACCGAAGGGCCGAGAGTGACGGGAGCTCCTACCTGCGCTGAGTGCTCGAGCGTGGGCTTTGTGTAGCTTTAGAATGTCTAAAGCTAGCAGGGAGTGAATCTGAGTGATCCGTCTGAATCATCCCTTGTTGGGAGAGAGCGCATCCCCTTTTATAGATGAAGGAGATGACCTTACAAGTGAGAGAGGGAGGGAGAGTGTGTATGCGTGCTACTAAGTCTTGTTGCCCACGCCGTCGGGTACAAGATGATAGTAGGCACCCACAATACTGTTGATGTCATACGCATGTGGGAGGTTTTTACCGTGTTCCACCAGGTATGGTAAATGCCGGCATCCACAACACTGTGGATGTCCAGACGCATGTGGGGGGCCTTACCGCGTTTGCCTAGTATGGGAATTGATGGCGCCCACAACACTGTAAGTCAAATGTTGACGCCCTCAACACTGTTTGGGTTCTGACATGTCTAGAAGGTTGCAAGGCACCCTTCTGATATGTCTTGTCGGTACTGTCCTGCGGTCGTGCAGGGTACGGTCTTCGGTATTGTGGTCGTCGTGAGCGTCCAACCTTACTTGCTCTGTTCGTTTCCTGGGTCCTTTACCGAGCGAGCGTCCCCGGTCGGTTGGTCCTAGTCGGCTCCGACTGCGCCGGTCGGAGAAGAGCTATAAGCAGGGGTTCGATGTACCTCCAGTCGTAGAAGCGGGTAGGAGTCGGTGCACGGAGGCGGGCGTTGGCCAGGCCATCCGGTCAGAGAAGCGGGTCGGAGTCTAAAACGAGCGTTGTTTCTCCTTGGCCAGGCGTTCCGGTCGGAGAGGCAGGCCGGAGTCGGAAGCGAGCGTTGTTCCTCTTTGGCCAGGTATTCCAGTCGGAAACTGAATCGCCCTTTTGGCCTATTGTTAGGTATTTGGGCTGGTCCAGGAGTTGTGCGTTATTTCGCAACGTCGTCTGCTGGGACGAGCTTCTGCTGAGCAGCAGGTTCATTAGGGACCCCGGGTTTATGAACCCGACAAGACCAATAGCATACCAGGTAAACAACACTGAATCCACCATTACCAATCACTTGAGCGAAATTTTTTGTAATGGACTTAATTACTCCATATGATATCTGGATGGGGTCCTTGCTCGTGTCAGCATATATGCGCTCCAGGTCTTCAACTTCACTTGCTTGTTGGTCACTCATTTATATAAGTTACAAAATATTACTGAAGACGCCAACTGCAATTTTTCTTCTTGGCAAACGTAAATTGAACTCACTGCTGAAGAATATAGGTCCTAAAGATCAGAAAGAAGCCCCCTAATAAGCAACTTTAACCATGAACTGTAACAGGTTAACCAAATGCCTCTTCCATTTCACCAGAAACAAATGTAATGTACATATTGATGGGAGAAACTAAGAAATTTAATCAACCAAATAATAAAACATCAATCAATAATTCCAAATACAGAGAGATGAAAACGGATCGAATTCGCACCGAATCGAATCTGGACGTCACCTTTTACTATATTTTAATTTGAATTCGAATACGGATATAGATCTTGTCGAATACGAATACAAAGTGAATGTCTCATATTCGGATTTTTATTCGAATATTTACTCAACTCAACTCGAAGTGCATATTGTTAAATTCAACGTAGATGAATAGAATTTTACTACTAGGTTTGTCGATAATAAAAGTGAAATAATATCAAACTACACTTCTAATAATCTCTAATATCGAAGTGAACCAAATTACAATGAAATATTTAATAAAATGATAAGTTAAGTGAAGAAATTTAAATAAGAATGGTAGGCGTCAAAGAAGCCATTTTGCCTTATCAATTTTTTTTGTAACAATACGATTATTACACAAGTAGAGAATAAAGTATATAGATATATAACATAGACAAGAATAGTTTATAAAAAATAATAGAGTAATCAATAAATACTTAATAATTAATATAACAATTAATAAATTAATAAATCATTACTTATATACTTTTATCATGAAATTATAGATTACATAAAACAATTTATATCAGGAAAAAATAAATTAAAGTATTAAAATAATTTGCAACAACATATATATTAGGTTTAAACTAAATTTGAAAAATACTAAATTAATTTGTGTTATTAATAGTATTAAATTAATATTAAAGGTTACTTATAGATATACAACTAAATAGTTTCAGTGCATCATTAATAATATTAAAATTAAATAATAGTCACTGGTCATGGAAAAGAAAACTTTTTAATACATTCATTATACCTTGTTCTTCATGGATATAGATACGAATACAGGTATCCATATTTTTATCGAATACAGATTTTCAACCAGAGAAAAATACTAAAAAACAAATTTGGATACATCTATTTAGTATCCCATTAGAAACGGATACGAATACGGATATCCAGATTACATGTTTTAGCGGATACGGATTCGAATAATTCGGATGTCCAGACATCCATTTCCATCTACACTTTAACTAAATTTTAAAAAATAGAATCAAAGCATTTGTCTCTTTAAATATATTTACTTTAAAAATATATGTTATAACTAATCTAATGATATATACTTATTACATATTATTATACTTTTATATATATTTCGTTAAACTTAAAATTAATTAACTCTTCAAAGTATAAAATGTGCATTTATTTTAGGTTTCAGTGAGTAGTTAGTGTGAAAGGACCTAGGATACCGCCTAGAGTGGGGTGAATAGGCGTTTCTGAAAATTAACACTTTTAAATGTGGAAAGCGATTAGTAATGGGAGTTTCCGAAATTGAAACTCCAAATCAAAGAAATACTATCCCTTACAAGTTAACCACAGAGTTATAAAAAGATACTAAATAAATCTAGGGAGCCAGAAACCTGCAAAAAAGAGTTATCAAAATACAATTAAGTTTTGCATAGGCACCAATACCGGACGTGTCCGGTATACACGTGTTTAGTGGAACGTCACCAAACTTGCTCCTTTCGATTTTAATCTTCAATCCAAGCTGCAGGTACCTACTAGAAATGATATGATACATAGAGAACCTACAGAAGAGCTAGAGCAACACAAATATCAAAAGAAATGCGAATTAAGACACGATATTTGTTTTACCGAAGTTCAGACTCGGTTGAGTCCTACTCTCCGTTGAGGGGGCTACGGGCGACCTAGCGAAGGTCAGCCTAGAGGCTACCACGAAGGTCACTCTAGCCGGAGTCTTTTCCAACTCCTTTTTCTGCTTCCACTAGTTGATTTCTTCCCTTGCTGCGGCAGAATCGACCGTTACAAACTTTCCGAGGCACACCATAATCTCTCAGGTGCTCTCCGGCGACGTCTAGCCGTCTAGGACCGAAGAGTCCTAGAGTAACAAATGCAAATCACGAGATTGACAATATGGACAAGTGCTCAAGTGGTGGCTTACTCTCTTTTTTGAATTCTCTCACCCACAAAAGGATTTAGCAATTTGGATGAATCACTCATTAAGAGATGGTTGTAGAGTGTTTGCAAGGCTAAAAATGTGCTAGAGGATCAGCAGAATTAGCAACATCCAAAGGTGGAGGCTTAGGAGTATTTTATAGCCTCCTTGAAAAAACTAGCCGTTTTCTAGCCGTTGCCATACCGGACATGTCTGGTATGACTTTTACTGCACCAACAGTCACTGAATTAAAGTATGCGAGGTGTCGAAACTCTCGACGCTTTCTGGGACTTCAGACTGCCGGAACTCCCGACCAACTCAAGTCGAAACTCTCGACCCTTAGCTCATTTGAAAACTAGCTGTTGGGCTCTGGTCGGCCATACCATCCGGTATGAATACCGGACACGTCTAGTATGACCAGGACAGTGAACTCTCAAGTCAGTAAGGTGTCAGGACTCCCGGCGCTTTTCTAGGACTTTAGGCCCCCGGAACTCCCGACACATGTCAGGACTTCCGACACACAACTCTTCCAAAACTAGAGAGACAGAAAAGTGCATACCCCAAATACCAGACACGTTCAGTATGCATACTACACGGGTACTGTGTAGAGAGTTAGAATCTCTTGTCTCTCTCACTCAAAGGTCACATAGGTTGGCTTGAGCACTTATGAATAATCATCTATCAACATGATGCATCCCTCTTAATAGTACGACGTTCCTATAAACTCAGGATTAAAAGGAAAAATGAGATTATATCGCTTGAGTTGATTTTTTTGAATTGATGCCGTCTCTTTCAATCTTCATCAAGTGAGGGTGCCAACATGTTGATATTGATCTTTTCACTTGAAGATAGCCATCTTGAGCACGTGACTTGATTCCATTCATCAAATATGAATAACTCCAAATGCATCAAGTCACTTCCATCAACTTGTCTAATATAGATTTGATCATCCACATCAATATGACCTTCATAGCTTGATTACATGCATTTAGTTGAGATATGCCATAAAATAGGCATCCGGGGTACGAGAAGTATGGATGAAAACGGGACCGGAAATTCCCGTACCGACTGACACCGTATACCGCATTAACCGATCGCATACCGTTTTTGTAGGAAAAACAGGAAACGGGAAACCAACACCGTATTTTAGGCAGGAACGGGAACGAAATCAGTTAAGGAATTTTCCCGACCGTATTCACTGTTCCTGTATTCGGGCAGGAAAATTCCCGGCGGTATTCCCATATGCTGGACGACGCTACGGATACGATGTGTCGTGCACTGGCATGCATATAGATAGCGGCGGCGGCTGCAGCAGGAGGCAAAGCCGATTGACCCCTTGCCGAGCAAGGACGAACGGATGAAGATTGAAAACGAGTCTATCGCTAGATACGTAGAGTTGTTGTGGTGAGATATGGACCTCTACTCGGGTGCCATGTTAGTTTAAGGACCTAAATGGTCACGTTTTTAGCTGGAGGACCTAGATGATAGTCTACAGTAGATTGAGGACGCGATGGTCACTTTTTTAGTTCAAGAACCCAAATGTGAATCCATGAAAAGTTTAAGCACCCAGGGTGCATTTTACTCTTTATTTTCTATATAAATTTGTCAAACTTAATATAGCACAACACTGTTTTAAAATTACAACCTTTTTTAGGACCGAGGGAGTATCATAATTAGTATGGCTACATGTGAGCCCCAAGATTAAAAGAATTAAAACCTCATGTTCCATGTAAAAGTTTCAGCAAATTTGATAGAGGTTTTTTGAAATGATGTGCCATACAGTTTTATGCTTCATGGAGATCGGTGTGGATACATCTATATGTGGATCCCACGTTAAAACCTGACCCTAAAATCCAAACATTTGTTCACACATTAGAGTTTTAGTAAATTCTCCAAAATTTAGTAAATATAGTGTCTAGGGGGCTAATTGCCATGATTAAAAAGTGTTCCTAGCAAAGCCAATATTAAGTACTCCCTCCATCCCAAATTCAAAGCATCTCAAGTTTGACCAAATTTATATAGCCGGCCGGGCACATCCGCGACCCTGCACATCACACGTGGCACTGCTGTCCGTGACGTGATCAAATTATTTCATATAAATATTGTTTTTGCATACAATTAACTGCTTATTAGTAACATTTCGTATATGTGTGTATAACTAGCTAGCGTGTGTATAACTAGCTAGCAGTGAGCAGTACTAGTAGTAGTATTATCATATTTATATAAAAAGGCTTAAAATTTTAGTTTGGTTCTAGGAAAAAAATACTCAGGACCGGTCCTGACGAAGACATGTACGGACGGTGATCTATTACTGATTGCATTGTCTACTGGAGTAACGAGGCCGACGAACAAGACTGACAACCAAAAAGTCTGCGGCTATCCGATGGATCAATCAATTTCTAGTACTACTGTGTAGCTGGTAGGTGACATGGACGGATAGGGATAAGCACCTCAAAAACCGGTCATGAGTGATGACTGATGAAGACATATCGACCAACTGACCAGGCAGGCATGCACCGGAATTATTGAGCCAGCAGCCCCGATGGACAAAAATATCCAACAGCGTGCCTAGTACAATCCGGAACAGTGGATCGGAGAGCTGCTGCCATTACTCATAATATAATGGAATAAATAGAAGGATATGGTGGTTGAAGGAGGCTCCACGGTCGTGGAACTATCCAACTAAATATCAAAATATAATGGAATAAATCGAAGGACCATCTGGTGGTTGAAGGATGCTCCACGTTCATGGGACTATCCAACTAAATATCAAAATGTGTGCTTGAATATATAGGAGTACTTTGTTAACTAGAACAGCAGAGCAAGGCTAATAATACAGCCGGCTTGCTGGATTCTTTATAGCCTTCTCTTAGCCCAGTCATATAGTAGTTAGCTCTCCACTATTAATACATGGTCCACTTGTCTATCTCGTAAATTTTTTTTTTAGTTCTTGTGCCTAGACCGGCTATAAGCTTACAGCCCGTTTCTCCTCTCTCTCCTCTCTCCTCTCCTTCACCTCAGCATTTAGCCAGCTTACAGCCTGCTATTATACTTGCTCTCAGCAGTGCTTTGCGCGGCCTATAATCTTATATAAGACATAAGTATCAGAGTTCATATTATAACTATACCTAATAAAAATATGTATATTAATTAACATGCTTTTTCGTTCTGTTCATTTTCTAACTCAACATGTGTATAGATACTATGTGATTTCTCTTCAATTGTGATAAACCTATCAATTATTGATCCATATGTTTTGTCTTCCATATACATAGTTCTTTCCCTCAACATGACACCTCAGTGTATCTTCAATAGTATCTATTTAGTTAAAACTTTCATTTTAGTTATAGTGGAACTACTTGTTGCATCCTATGTCCAGATTTTAATTTTCAAATATTAAATTTAATTATTACTAGAGTTTTTTATCATCAAGTTAAGTTCAAACCCAGTTCATAACAGCAGAGGTTAGTAATTATTTAGAAAACAATACTGATCCAACACTTATTATTATAAATGGTGATTAAGAGTGTACTTGCTAGATTTTCTGTTTTCAAGGTTATAAAAAACTATGCCTACATGAGGACCAATATGTTATAAAAAAACCTATGTCTACACGAGGACTAAGTGTGATAGGCATATGATAGGATAGAAAAGATAGATGATAGGACACAAAACATATTCTAAGAAACCTACTTGCTAGATTTTCTTCTATTATTGATTTCACACAGTCCTTTCATGTACCTCCACAAGCGTCATTTATTAATTTCTCTATCGGCCGGCCCCGTTCCAACTATCTACTATCGTCCACCAGCAGCGATCGAGATCTATCACCCTGTTCGCTTGATCGTATCAGCCATGCTTATCAGCAATGATACAGTCACTAGTAGATAAACAAGCTGTACTCCCGGTTCTCAACCCCCTTTAGTCCCGGTTTTGGAACCGGGAGCACGAATCCGAGACTAAAGTGCCCCTCCTTTAGTCCCGGTTTCATGCCAGGGACTAAAGGTCCACCTTTAGTCCCGGTTGGTAATACCAACCGGGACTAAAGAGGCCTCCCGGCCTGGCCACCTGGGCCGTCCCTTTAGTCCCGGTTGGTATTACCAACCGGGACTAAAGGTTTTTTTTTTTTTTCTTTTTTTTGTTTATATTTTCAATTGATGATTCGTTTTGGTTTTCGAATACGCATTTTACGCTGCTAATAATATACGTATTCTACACGTTTATAATGTTCGAACATTTTGTACAAACTAAAGTATGAAACTAACGTATATATTACATGCATATACATATATTGTACGTAATTTTATGTACATATAATATGTATAATAATAAAGCTTGCATTGTATATTCTATCATATCCTTGGGATAACAAATTCACTCCATCTAGTTTGGCTTCCATGTTTCGTTGACGTCATTGTAGAACTCGCCGGCGGGGTTGAGGACCTAGGCATTAAGAAATCCTACTATGGTCTCTTGAATTGCTTTCAGTTGGTCACGTCGTATGACTTTTTCCTTCAACCATAGAGTCTTCAATAAAAGTTAAAGGAAAAGTATTCATATATATATATATATATGTGTGTGTGTGTGTTGGTCATGTGATTACTTATATATATGAGCAATAAAAGAAATTGTAAATATATGAATATATTTATATAACGTACTTTGAGGTTCTCTTTAGGAGTTCTTTTTGAGTACGCCATGATGAACTCGCAAACATAGTATCCGTAGTAGTTGTTCCCTGTTCTTGCCTCAGAACCCACTTTTACAAGAAAAAAGATCCGGTGAATTGAAAGCATGCATGGTGTTAATTGAATTATATATATAAATGTAGCTGGTACTTACTTTGTGTGCGATTACATCCAGTGGCGCTTTGCAATGTTTCATATAGTGTTCTTCAATGAAACTTTTCCAAACACTGCGCCCAATAAAATAAAAAATTAATTTGCCCTTTAATAATTGTTGCAGTTAAGAGATCGGGTTATATATAGTTGCTAGAGAGACCAAATTACCCTTGAATAATATCTATCATGTCTTGGTACTCTGTTTGCTCTTTTCTTAACGAGTCTAAGATGCGCAATCGACTATTGGCCATATCGATGACCATCAATATCCAATGATTGCTGCATAAGTTTTTATACACAAATATGATCGACATTAACTAGAGTCAACATATGTATATGTGGGAGATAGCTTAGCTAGTAAGCAAATAATTGAACAAATGTCCATATGATCGACATTAATTATTTAACACTCACTTGAAGTTGTAGGGGAATAGTATGTCCATGTTTTGTTGGTTCACTAAGAACCTCATGAGATTTTTCTCGAGTCTAGCTTTCCATCCTGGCGGCGGGGGATCAGGGTGTTTGAATACGACATTTGGATCAACGAAACCAACATCATTATCCTGTCTCTTTCTGAGTTCTGTTATCTCATATTTGCATATATAAAAATATAGTGTGAGGATATATAATTTATATATATACATGTAGCTTTATATATATACACTTTAATAGTAGAAAATAATCACACTTACAGACAATAGCAGCTAATGAGACTTTTGTCGAGAGAGTCCAGGTGGCATAGTTGGTGTAATTCTCCAAACTCGACATATATAACGTCATCACCACGGAAGTAATGTTGGTTTCTAATTCTGATAGAAACAAAGTTCTCTCCCCGTTTACATGCCACCATGTACCACTTGTTTAGCAGGTACATTTGCATACCCAGTTGACCTAAGGCCTCAGGATTATATAGACTCTTTCCATGTTCAAATTTCTTCCAAGGATCCACTTTCGGAGTAGATGGTCCTTCAGCGAGCACTTGGGCAAGGTCAAACCTGTATCCTCGTAAAACCGAACCAGTTCCTCAAAATCAACGTCCGGTAAGTCTAAGTTTGAACCATATTCATTACGAATGACAAGATGGGGGACTGATTGTTGTGATTGTTGTCCGAGTTGTGCAACACCTTTCCCTGCTCTAGTCTTTTTCTGCGCCGCCTCAAATGACTTGGTGAGAGAGCGGTCGTAGTCCGATTTTGGCCGGGTCTTTTGAGATTCCCGCTTTTTCTGGTCCACCTTCTTTCTTAGAAGATCTGGAGCTAGGTAGAAGTACGGTTTCTCCGGGTTCTCCTTCGCTTGTCGTTGCTTTCTTACATTTTCGAAGAAACTTTTCACATCTTTTTGTACTTCAGTCTTTAATTCCTTTTTACTTTTCTCGTAAGACAGTTTTCGGGGAATAACTGGATTAGAGGAGGCTTTTTTCTTTGCCGGTTGGTGGGCCAATGGCTTCGTTTGTGGGGCAGACCTCTTAGGAGCTGGAGACCTCCTTGGAGGCGTTGGAGACCTCCTTGGAGGCGCTGGAGACCTCCTTTGAGGAGTTGGAGACCTCCTTGGAGGTGGCGGCGGTGGTGGCGTTGCATAATCATTGCCCAGAGCACTATGATGATCTGGAGATTGAATAATTGGACTTAGGTTGGTGGAGGCCCTACTGTGTGATTACAAAAAAGAATAATTATATAAGAAATTGTTATTATTAATCATGCATGTCAATAGAAAATTTGTGAAAAAATTGTTTCGTTCACTTTTGTCCGCACCTATTGTTTGGCAGTTGAGGAGGCGGCGGTGGACTAGAGACCCCGGGAATAATGATGTAGCGCTTGCACCATAGTATGAATGTCTTCTCTGCTTCTCCTAGAGTCTTCTCCCCATCACCTCCTGGAATGTCAAGAGGCAGATCACTAAAACCTTTGTTAACTCTATCCACTGAGACGCTAACATATCTAGGTGGTATTATTGCCCCATGGATTCTTGGTGTCTTGGTAGGATCTAGAGAAGAAAAAACACCGAGAGCCACCATGATTGTGGCATTCTCTTTTGGAATATGTAGCTCACATGATGTAAACGGTGCAGTGATGTCATCCACGGGGAAACATAGCATTGCGTCATCTTGATTTGGCAACTTCATGGAAGCGCAGCTGCTTTTCAACTGATCAGGGGGTCTAATAATGTTGATTCCTGAATCTAATGCCTGCCTTTGGGCACTCATCGCTATTTGCACTTGCTTTCTGATTTCGTCATACATTCTAGCTTGCATGTCTTTTCGCGCTCCTGTGCTTGAAGCAACGCCTCCGGTGACTCACGAACCAATTCCTCCAACCTGCTGATCCGCGCTGCATCCTCATCCTTTCTTCTCTGCCAGCTTCTGTAGGTATCTCTGTCATCAGGGAAACCAAGCTCCCAAGAAATGTTCCGTCCTAAACCTGATCCCATGCCATGGTGGTATACCTTATGTCGGGCATTCTCTTGGTTCCTTCTCACCCGTTCCTCACCCTCTTCTGATGTCTTGTGATGTACAAAATCATTCCAGTAGGGCCTCAACTTCGCGAGCGGGGCGCTAGTATTGAAATTGGGCGTTAGGTTCTTCTTGACGTATTTCGTGTATAGGGATTTCTTCCAAGTCTGGAGTTGTGTGGCCATCTTCTTCATAGCCCACTTTTGAACTAGTTCCTTCAATTCATGATCGTTGATAGCATCATAATCATCCGCTTGCAACGTGAAATGTTGAAGGATATCATCCCAAATTAAATTCTTATCAAGATCAGAGACAAAACTAACAAGAGGCTCGTTGATCTTTTGCTTCCATTCACGGGCACTGATCGGAAGTCTGTCCCTTACAAGGCACCCACAGTGTTGCACGAATTTCCTTGCATGTGGACCAAGTGGTTCGCCTATCTCGATATTGAATTCCGATATTATGTAGCGCCCCTCCAATGGCTTTTTCGGGCCTCAAATATTTTTGCTTTTCGCCGTTGTGGTCGTCGATCCAGAGGACTACATATAAAAAAAAGAATAAATAAATATCATGTGTACACATAATAGATGATAGATGTTCAAATATATATATAAATATATATACCTCGCCAGCATTTTCTTGCACAATATTTTCTTGGTTATCTTCAAGAGCCATGTATTGGCTCCCGTCATCTACATCCTGCTGGTCACCATCGGCAAATTGAGTGCCGGTGTTGATAATATCCATCATTTCTTCATCCATGTTGTCTCTTGGGGCAGCCATCTAACTTTTACTCCACTAGATATATCTACAAAAAATAAAAACTACATCTATAAAATGGACTCCTGTAGGACGTGCCACCTCGAGGATAGTAACATTTGTAGATGACATTTGTAGGTCTGAAGTTATCAAATATCCATCAAATTCTAGCTCAAAAACATGTTTAAATAAGTAACCATCCGTACTTGTTGACCTTGCTTACATGATCATTTCGGCGAGCATTTCTCAACCGGGCGGCACCGTACTTGGCCACGGAAGAGCTCTGTTTCTACGAGGAAGGGAACACGGTCTTCCACAACCGTTGCCGCTCTCCCTCGTAGAATCAAAGCTCCTCCTTGACGTCCGTTACCGCTCGGCAGAGAACATGCTAGCCGAGATGAACACGGTCCGCAAGTTCAACTAGTTCATCAATCCATGTTTCTGCACGGCCTAAAATCTTAGGACATCAATCCATCTTTAGTATGGATTATTTGAACCCACCTCTTACTAACAGGTGGTTGGATAATTGGCTTATGTATGAGCTATTAGGACCTATTAGTATCTCTTCACCAACTGAGGTCCACCTATCATCCCTACCAACTTATCTATGCAGGAGAGCATCGCAGCCACTTGCGGGAAAGAAATAGCGTCACGGGGAAGAGGTCTTCGCAGCCCGTAGCGCCGCGGGAAGAGTGTGTCGTGGCCGCGGAGAAGCAGGGCGTCGCGGCTACTTGCAAGGAAGAAGTAGTGCCACGGGGAAGCGCTCGTCGCGGCCGCGGGGAAGAAGTATCGCCGTAGGGAAAAGGGCGTCCCGGCCGTGTGGGGAAGGAGCATGTCGCGGCCATCGCGCCTACCGGCCCGCCCCTTGCTCTGTTGTGTTGGATCGGAGGAGGAGATCCAGACGCACGATGAGAGAGGGCCACGGCAAGATCCATGTCGGGGCGGGCCACTGGATCTGGGGCGAAGGAGGTGGCATTGCGATAGGAGGTGTTTGGCGGCCTCTTCCTCACTGGATCTGGGCGAGGTTTGGTGTAAACGTCAGGGATTGAAGGGCGCGGAGAGGGAAGAGAGCGGGCGTGGGATCCAGAACAACGGCGAACTGCCGGATGGGGGCTAGGGTGGACGCCTGCAGGATTGAGGGCCGAGGGGGCTGGTTCGCGGTGAAACATGCCCTAATGATTTTGTGCTTGCTATGCTACTGACATACTCTATGTTTGAAGGCTATTGATTGTTATCTTCTACACTCGACCTATTTGAATACCAAGAGCACACCAAACCGAGCATATTGCAAATTGGAACTTTCGTTCGACGGGCCCGAGCGCCAAGTCTCAAAAACCACTGCTCTGCGCCGTGCGCGGCAAGACACGAGGGCACGGTGTGGGCGTGCGGCAAGGTGAAGGCATGAACCAAACATGCCCAAAGTCCTCCAGAGCTGTACTCCATGGCCGCCCCATTCCCCTGCTCCCTCTCCCTGGCCGTCGGTCCGAGCACACACATACACAAATAAAATCTACAAATAAAATCTATCTAATTTTTCTATGTGCACACACTCATACACACACTGTTGCTGATGAGGATGACGAGGGTGGAGGACGACGAGGATGGCCGGAGGTGATCTCTCGACGACGAGGATGCGACGGGGACGACGAGGATGAGGCCGCGGTGGATCCAATCAATTAGATCTGGGCGAGGGCGAGGATGATGGCGATGGATCCGGGTCTAGGCGCCGCGCACGAACGAGAGAGGCATGAGCCGGGCCGCTGGCGGAGATGGCGAGAGATAGCGCGTGGAGGCGGCTGGAGACTATGGGGAGCGGCAGCGGCGCGGTGGCTCTCGGGTGAAGAATGAAGACGATGGATGGGAGAAGAAGATGAGGCAATATATATTAGGCCGATCTTTAGTCCCGGGTGAATCCATGGCCCGAGACTAAAGGACCTTTAGCCCCAGGTGATGGTAAGAACCAGGACTAAAGCTCTGACCTTTAGTCCCGAGTGCATCCATGACCTGGGACTAAAGGTATTTTTTTGGCGGGCCGCGAAAACGTAGCCCCACCTTTAGTCCCGGGTGGTTGATCGACCCGGGAGTAAAGGTGGGCTACAGTTGTCTTCCTGTCGGTTCTAGAAGTTTTTCCTTTTTTATATATTTCTTTTATATAAATATGCAGACAGTTATTAATTGCCTAATAAATAAAATATCATCCAAAAAATTATAATAAATATTCCTAGACTTGGTTTTGCATTATTATACACAACAAAAATTTATAACCTATACTCTTTTGTTTTACTGTATAAATATTTAACATAGTGTAAATAATAATTACAATTTGCACCATGCAAAAATATACTACTTGATTAAAATCATTAAAGCTATTACTTTTCGACAGGAAATAAGTTTTCACATCTTATTAACGTTGATCATTTGGTTTTTCATCACACATTCTCCACGGGAAATCCACCGTCAAGCAGAAAATTCATTTAAACCGTAGAAAATACGAAAACACGACAAAAAAATCTAAAGTCACAATTATTACATAATAGGTCTAATACATCACTATATATATCAAGCGGGCACAGTAGTGAACTTCTTCTTAACGTATATCCCTTGGTTATGATCGAGCCATAACCATGGAGTGTCCTCATCATTTAGCTGGATGCTTGGGTCTTTGTTCACTGTGAAGGGTGGAATTCGGTCATTCTTTTCATAATCTTCTGATATGTCTGACTTGTCTTCAATTCCGACGATGTTTCTTTTCCCTGAAAGAACTATATGGCGCTTTGACTCAATGATTGGGTCGTTGTTGTTTTTCTCTCTCTTCGGTTTTGTAGACATGTCCTTGACATAGAACACCTGATTCACATCCTTGGTAAGGACGAATGGTTCGTCTTTGTACCCAATATTGTTGAGGTCTACGGTTGTCATTCTATACTGGTTGTCGACTGCTACCCCACCTCCAGTCGCATTTACCCATTGGCACTTGAACAAAGGTACCTTAAAAGTAGGTGCATAGTTTAGTTTCTATATCTCCTCTATGCGGCCATAATATGTTTGCTTATTTCCATTAGGGTCGGTGGCATCTATGTGGACACTACTATTTTGGTTGGTGCTCCTTTTATCTTGGGCTACTGTGTAAAATGTATTCCCATTTATCTCGTACCCTTTGTATGTGAGGATATGCCACGATGGCTGCCTAGCCAACAAATACAGTTGCTCATCAATACTCTCATCACCCTGACATTTTTTCACAACCAGTCGCTGAAAGTTTTCATGTGCTGACGCGTAATCCAAGCTTTAGACTTCCCTGAAAACTCGGATCGGAGCAACTCTTTATGTGTCTCGATATATGGATCCACCAAGAAGGAGTTTTGCAGAACTGTGTAGTGTGCTTTATTAAAATAATTGTCCTGCGTACCAATATATGTTTTCTTCCCTAGTGTCCCCTTTCCACTTAGTCTCCCCTCGTGTCGCGATTCAGGAACACCAATCGGGTCAAGGTCAGGAACAAAGTCAACACAAAACTCAATGACCTCCTCTGTTCCATAGCCCTTGACGATGCTTCCTTCTGGCCGAGCACGGTTGTGAACATATTTCTTTAGGACTCCCATGAACCTCTCAAAGGGGAACATGTTGTGTAGGAACACAGGACCGAGAATGCTAATCTCCTTGACCAGGTGAACTAGGAGGTGTGTCATGATATTAAAGAAGGAAGGAGGGAACACCAACTCAAAGCTGACAAGACATTGAACCACATCATTCTGTAGTTTAGCTAGATCCATTGGATCGATTGCCTTCTGAGAAGTTGCATTGAGGAATGCACATAGCTTCACGGTGGCTAGACGTACATTTGGAGGTAGAATTCCTCTTAATGCAACAAGAAACAATTGCGTCATGAGCACGTGGCAGTCATGGGACTTTAAGTTTAGAAATTTCTTCTCTGGCACATTTATTATACCCTTTATATTCGAGGAGAATCCAGATGGTACCTTGATGCTTGCTAGGCATTCAAACATGCTTTCCTTCTCTTCTTTGCTAAGAGTGTAGCCGGTAGGACTTAAGTAATGGCGTCCATCATCTATCTTCTCTGGATGTAGGTTGTCTCGTTCTTTCAAACACCGCAGGTCTTGTCGTGCTTCAAGTGTGTCCTTAGGCTTCCCATACACACCCATGAAGCCTAGCAGGTTCACACAAAGATTCTTCGTCAGGTGCATCACGTCGATCGCGCTACGGACCTCTAGAACTTGCCAATAGGGTAGCTCCCAAAATATGGACTTCTTCTTCCACATGGGTGTGTGACCGTTGGCATCGTTCAGAACAGGTTCGCTGCCATGTGCCTTTCCAAATACTACTTTGACATCCTTGACCATATTGAGTACATCCTCACCAGTTCGATTGCCCGGCTTGGTCTAGTGGTCTGCCTTACCTTTAAAATGCTTTCTTTTCTTTCTTAGGGGGTGATTCGCATGAAGAAATCGACAATGGCCAAGGTACACGACCTTTCGACATTTTTTCAAGAATATACCTTTAATGTCATTGAAACAGTGCGTGCATGCATTATATCCCTTGTTTGATTGTCCTGAAAGATTACTTTGAGCAGGCCAATCATTGATTGTTACAAACAACAATGCTCGCAGGTCAAAGTGCTCCTGTTTGTGCTCATCCCACACACGTATACCTGGTGTGTTCCACAAAAGTAGAAGTTCTTCAACTAGTGGCCTCAGGTACACATCGATGTCGTTGCCAGGTTGTCTTGGGCCTTGGATGAGCACTAGCATCATAATAAACTTACACTTCATGCATAACTAGGGAGGAAGGTTGTAGATACATAGAGTAACAGGCCAAGTGCTATGACTACTGCTCTACTCCCCGAAAGTATTCATACCATCCGTACTTAAAGCAAACCTTAAGTTTCTTGCGTCATTTGCAAACTCCGGGAATTCTCTATCGATTGCTCTCCATTGGGACCCATCAGCAGGGTGTCTCAACATATTGTCTACCTTATGGTCTTCTTTGTGCCATCGCAACAAATTTGCATGGTCTTTGTTTCTGAACAGACGTTTCAAGCGTGGTATTATAGGAGTATACCACATAATCTTGGCAGGGATTTTCTTCGTGGGACGTTCGCCCTCAACATCCCCAGGGTCATCTCGCCTAATCTTATACCGCGATGCATGACATACCGGGCATGCATCTAACTTCTCATACTCCTCACCACGGTAGAGGATGCAGTCATTAGGACAGGCATGTATCTTCTAGATTTCTAATCCCAAAGGGCAAACTACCTGTTTTGCTTCGTACGTAGTGACGGGCAATTCGTTATCCTTTGGAAGCATCTTCTTTTGGATTTTCAGTAACTCCCCAAATCCCTTGTCAGATACACCATTCTTTACCTTCCATTGCAGCAATTCCGGTGTGGTACCCAACTTTTTCTGTACCGCATCACAAGTTGGGTATAGCAATTTCTTGTGATCCTCTAGCATGCGCTCGAACTTGATCTTCTCCTTTTCACTTTCGCATTCTCTTTGTGCGTCACGAATGGCCTGACCAAGATCATCAGCGGGCTCATCTTCTGCCACTACCTCTTCTTCAGCTTCCCCCATTGCAGTATCATTGAAGGCACCATATTCAGCAATAATGTCATCATCGTCCCATTGTTCTTCTTCACCTTCTTCTATTACAACCCCGGTTTCTCCGTGCTTCGTCCAACAAAAATAGTTTGGCATGAAACCCGACTTCAACAAGTGTGAATGAAGACTCCTTGAGCTAGCATATTCCTTCAAATTCTTACATATGGCACATGGGCAGCACATGAAACTATCGCGTTTGTTTGCCTTGGCCACACGTAAGAAAGAATGCACGCCCTCAATGAACTCTTGGGAGCGGCGATCAGCATTGTACATCCAATGCCGGCTCATCTGCATTACATGACATACATACCATATTAAAATCTAGAACATAATTAGTTAATTATACGACATGCATGCCACCACATAAGGTATTAATTTATGAAAGTCTCGCTATAATGTAGACAATCCCAACTACCAGTAAAAAAACTAAAGCTAAAATGCACTTCAGCAGCATTAGGATTTTGCGACCAATCCCAACTAAAATAGATAGATCATGCGTTTGTTTAACATCTATGGGCTTCTTCCACAGGATCACTGCCTCATCAGCCGCCGTAGCAGCCTGTGCAAGAGAGTTTTGCATGTGTTCAACATACTCTTCCTCCCAGTACCAGCCTGAACATCCAGTGCCATCCCACTAAAATTAAACAAAAAATTAGAACTTTAATCACAATCATCATGAAAATAAGTATAAATTAACCATAATCATCAAATGCGACAAAATAACTTACATTGCGATCCGGACACTTGTAGAAGATACGACCCTTGTTGGAACACTCCTTCCTCACCTGGTACTCCATCACAATCTTCTCCTCACACTTGCCGCATGCAATGAGAGGGAGGTCCGGCCTCAGTCGCTTTGGAACCCGATGAGAGGCCGAGGACCCAGAAGCAGTTGTCATCTACTCTTTATACTCATTTTTAATATAATATAAATTTCTCATTTTATAAACAAATAAAATTAAAAAAACTCTAAAATTCTCTATATCTCTAAACCATAAAGTTTGCTATGTATGCTAGAAATGAAAGCTGAATACTAGTTTTGAATAATAACTTTAACCTTCCTTCATCCAAATATGCAAACTTTAAAGTGATTTTGAGCTTAAATGGCTTACAAATAAAAAAAATCCACCATAAAAAACCACATATACCTAGTCCACAAAATGAGATATGCTACTGATGAAACATGAGAGTATAAAGTTGGTAACCTTTATAACCGAAGAATCGATGGAGGAATCGAAGAAAATCTTGTGATTACCGGCGATGAGGAAGAAGAGAGGCAGGCGATGAAGCAAGAAAACACTGAGCTCGAAGTGGCTCGGGCTCGAGGAGGAAGAAGGGCTATATAGAAGGGGAACTGTAGTCCCGGTTGGAGACAAGAACCGAGACTAAAGGTCCATTTCTAGTCCCGGACGGAGCCTCCAGCCGGGAGTAGACTTTTACTCCCGATTGGAGGGACCAACCGGGAGTAAAAGTTAACCTTTAGTCCCGGTTGGTAGCTCCAACCGGGACTAAAGGTCCCCTGCAATAAAAGCCTGCCGCAGTAGTCGTTGGGCAGGGGACCTTTAGTCCCGGTTGGAGCTACCAACCGGGACTAAAGGTTTATCTAGTCCCGGGCGCGAAAAATATCGGGACTAAAGCCAAATTTCGAGGTGGGATCAAAGGTCGTTTCTCTACTAGTGAGTGTTTTCCTCTCACAACAAAACAACATCAGCCAGCTTATAAGCTACAGAAACAATCAAGCGAACATGGTGTATATCTATGCGAGCCCCCGGGTTCACACTTCACACACACGATGGCTGCTAGGTAGCGCGCTAGGTACCACCATCACGGACTATACAGACAACCCCTGTCCTCCTCATCAGACTGCTTCGGCTTCACCAAGGGCAGCCCGGCCATCCAATAATCCTTTTATTTCCATGTACCCGAGGGAGAGGAGAGGAGACTACAACCTGGTGGTGGTATACAACTGAGATCTACAGAGTAGCAAGGTGCGTGCACATACGTCATGAGTGCGTGCTGCCATGAGTGCGTGCTGCCATGAGGATCGAGCTAGCGGCCATCCAATATTAGAAATATGAGGCCGCGCCGTCTAGGCGGCCTCCCAAGGTGTCCACGTAACGTCCATTTGAGTGGAACGTTCGATAGGAAATTGACGGTCATCCAGCTCACAGTTTGGTGGGTAAGTAAAAGAGTTGGGATAAAAATTGCATGTCCTTACATGCATAGGAAAGTTACTGCCACAGGAGAAATTTACAATGCATGCGTTATTCCAAGCATGGACTGTGCCAAAGCAGGACAGACCCCTCCATCATCCATCTCCTTGCTCAGATTGACGGTCATCCAGCTCACAGGTTGGTGCATTGAATAAAGTGGGTAAGTAAAAGAGTTAAGATAAAAATTGTATGTCCTTACATGCATAGGAAAGTTACTACCACAAGAGAAATTTACAATGCATGCGTTATTCCAAGCATGGACTGTGCCAGAGCAGGACAGACCCCTCTCCATCATCCATCTCCTTGCTCAGCGCGCGGTGATCTGCTTTTGCTTCCTGCACAGGTTAGAAGCCAGAGTAAATTAGAGAGAGAGGACTGCTAAAACTGTTCATGAGCTTAATTTACATCGTTTATTTTTTAATAGCAAAAGGCATGGTAGTTTATAGCGGTTAAATTTCAGTAACAAAAGGCACGGTACATATTTGCCACAGTCGTCCATTTGAGTGAGGCCTTTAGTAAAAAATTTCATTGTCCACCTGAATTACCCTCATGTACCAATGAGTAAATGAACAGAAAATAGGTAAACGAACAGAGAGGCAAACTTGGATAGATTTTGCAGGAGCCATATATTGTGTCCTCCCATGCATGCGTGTGTGCAGTGAATGAGGTCGGTGGTCCTGTTGCTCTTCCATGCATGCATATCAGGTGGGGCATGCAGTGAAGTGGGGGAGTGTATTATACTCTTTGGTGCATTGAATGAAGTAGGTAGGGGGTCCAATGAAATGCTGCAAGGTAAAAATTGCCCCATCTTCTATGCATGATGTTACCATGAAGAGTTACATCACCGTTTTACATGGAGGAACTTGCTGCCCTCCAGTTTTACATGCAAGGGCGCAGCTCCACATGAGGCCAAAGCAGGAGTCTCTTAACCTGACAAAAAAAGTACTGCTACACAGAAATTTAATCGCATGTTAGAACATTATAGTTAGCTGTAGATGATCTTATCGCCCAAATTTGCCATGAGCATGTGTGCAATAGGTACCTAATAGTGCATGTTTTACAAATTTTATTTTGGTAGGCTAACATCTCTTTTACACCATGCATGTCAGCGGTCCTTATCAGTGCATTGCCAACACCTCCCAACGAACCTGCATGGCCACCACTCCCAAACGTGGGACAATGTGTTGCTTTGGTTGGGCCCCACTAGCATCGATGGGCTACTCCTGCCTTGTGGTGGCAGATATGCCCGTGCCTCCTCTCCCGCTCTTGCCTATATAAGGATGTGTCATGCTAGCCATTCCTTCACCACCCTCCTCCCATTGTTTGCAAGTGGCCTTGTCATATCTCATATAGTTCATCCCTGTAGTACCTCGCGGTGTTGCTTCTCCCATTTATTACGTTAAAACCACCAGCACAAGTGCACTGCAGTGCCATTTGTCAGGCAGTACTAATGGAGTGACAATGACATATTGCATACGAAGCCCTGCATAGTAGGTTTGTGCTCCGAACCGGACCTAATGAAAGATATTGTAAAATAGGTGCTTCCTTATGGATGGCCTCGAGAGGCTCGAGGAAGGTTTGCATTTGGGCTAAAATAGGTGCTTCCTTATGGATGCCTTGAGAGGCTCGAGGAAGGTTTGCATTTGGGCTAACTTGGTTAACATGTGCATATGATCCTAGCAGCGATTTCGTGCACTTACATCTGTGATTCTAACTTGTTCGGGAGAAAGGGTTACATTTGACCTAACTTGCTTAACATGTGCATATGAACCTAACAGTCTACATTTGAGCTAACTTGATTGCGAGGAAGGCCTACGTTTGGGCTAACTTGGTTAACGTGTGGGTATGAACCTAACAGTTCACGTTTACTCTAACTTAGTTAGGAGGAAGGCCTACCTTTGCGCTAACTTGTTTAACATGTGCCCATAAACCTAACAGTTTACCTTTGAACTAACTTGATTAGGAGTAAGGTTTGCATGTGATATGACATAGCAGTTCATATGTGAGCTAACTTATTTAGGAGCAACAATTTCATTTGAGCTACCTTGGTTGGCATGCCAATACGAACCTATCAGACACACCTTTGTGCGCTCACACTGTTTCCCTTCCTGTTTCTTCCTTTTCCTTTCGTTCACATCTCTCCTTCCGTCTACTAACTTTTCCTTTGTCCTCTTGGTCATCATTTCTCTACATGATTTTTTTAGCTTCCAAACGTGTACAGGACCGCATTGATGGCACATGGAAGGTGCTTCCTCTAGCCGTCCAAGGAAGAGGGTGCGGGGGAACGGTGCAGCTTCACTCCAAGGTGTCACTATATACTCCTCTTTTTATCGTTTGGTATACCTGTGTGATGCCCATGGACGTGTATTTTTACCTATTATAAGGATGGTGTTTTGTCTTCTTTTTAGCGTTTACCATTCCCTCTTCGATTATGTTGTTCCCATATCTAATTAGGCACTCATCCCGTGTCTTCCCTTTATTGCTTTTGGCCTGTAGCTGTAGCTATAGGTGAGGGTACAGTACGTGAGAGGCAACAACGTCGGAAATCCAAAAGGCAGCTAAAGAAACAAGGTTGGTTGTGTACCTTCTCATTTGTATGGGGGGGTGCGCGCGCGTGTTGCTTTCCCTTTGTTAACATGCAGATTTTGATTTCAATCGCAGGAAATTGTGGTGAGGCTCACGAAAAAACAGGTGATACTATGTCCTGCCTAATGATGCTCGCTTCCATCAGAAAATGGATTCGTGAGCCCGTCTAAAGACGTGCCTTTTGTAGATTGCCTTTCCACCGAAACTTCATATTACGGGCCTCCAGCACACCAGTGTCAACATTGTGGTGCACAATTTTGGTACCAAGAACGTGTTAAAAGGTCATATCCAGGTGACGCAGGCGCTAATCGATTCCACCTTTGCTGTAAGGGAGGGAAGGTCAGTTTGCCGTTTCAAAAAGACCCTCCTCCCTTCCTAGATGGCCTGCTGAATCCAAATGGTGGTGCTCTTTCCAAATATTTTATTAAATCTATTCGTTCCTATAATTCTATGTTTGCATTCACATCCCTTGGTGCTAAGATTGACACAGCTGTGAACAAGGGGCCTGGTCCATACGTTTTTAAGATCAATGGACAGGTGCACCACAGAATCGGATCTTTGCTGCCGGATGAGGGTGCAGCCCCAGTTTATGCACAGCTCTATATTTTTGACACTGAAAACGAAGTTCAAAATCGAATATCGATTTTTGATAAGCATAAGGAATCTGACGATGGTAATCAGGTTGACAAACAGATAGTTGAGGGATTAGTACGAACATTTGATGAATCAAATGAGCTGGTTAAATCATTTAGGGCAGCTAGGGACCTACTGGTGCAGAGTCGTTGCCAACCTTTACGCCTTAGGCTTCTACACGATAGGTCCAAGAACATGCCCCAGTATAGTGCACCGGCAGGGTCCGAGATAGCTGGTTTGATAGTCGGGGACTTCTCTGAGGAAAAGAAGAGTCCAGATATAATCATTCAGGAGAGGGGTGGTGGCCTTAAACGGATTAGTAACCTACATGCCAACTATATGTCCTTACAATACCCGATTTTGTTCCCTTATGGAGACCAAGGTTTCAAAATAGGAATTAAGTACAATAGGTCAGCAACCTTGAAGGTTGGAGTTAGAGGTGACGTCACAATGCTTGAGTACTATGCTTACAGGTTACAACAACGCAGATGCGAGGCAACCACATTGATACGTGGTGACCGATTATTCCAGCAATATATTGTTGATGCTTTCGCATCCGTAGAGGAGAATAGGCTTAGATTTATAGTTGCAAATAATAAAAACCTAAGATCCGAGGTGTACAAGGGGCTCCAGGATGCGCTTCGCAAGGGTGATGTTGATGGTAATGCCATTGGTAAGAAGGTTATTTTGCCTGCTAGCTTTACAGGGAGCAAACGGTATATGGTTCAGAATTATCAAGATGCAATGGCTATTTGCCGATCATATGGACCCCCAGATATGTTTATTACTTTCACGTGTAATCCAAAGTGGCAAGAAATAGCTGATGCCCTTACATTTGTTCCAGGGCAAAGACCTGATGCTAGACCTGATATAGTTAGTCGAGTTTTTAAGCTAAAGGTGGACGAGCTTGTTTCTGGGTTGAAGAAAGGGACTTATTTTGGGAAGGCCCGTGCAGGTATGGAAGCAATTCTCACCCCCTTGCATTTGTTGCTTATTTGGGCACAACAAATTCACCAGAGTTAGCCGTTGGGTACCTTGTTCATCTATGTTTCGCCCCATGTATTATAATAATGTGCAATTGAATGGCTTATTTGGCTACCTGCCAACTTTCTAATACAGGTAGTGTTTTTTTTTTGTTTCAGTACTCTATACCATTGAGTTTCAAAAGCGTGGACTGCCCCACGTTCATATTCTGGTTTGGCTTGAAGGTAACACTAAAGACCCTCGCCCTTCTTTTATTGACTCAATAATATGTGCTGAGATACCAGATAAATCATCTGACCCACTAGGCTATAGTCTTGTCGATGAATTCATGATGCATGGCCCTTGTGGTCAGCTGAACCAGAATTGCCCGTGCATGCAAAATAACAAGTGCTCAAAGTTCTTTCCAAAGGGCAATGAGGTAAACACGATTGTTGGTGAGGATGGCTTTGTGCAGTACATGCGACGTCCTGACACTGGGCACTTTGTTGAGCGATATGGTGTTAAGCTTGATAACAAATGGGTTGTCCCGTACAACATGACATTGTTAAAAAGATTTAGAGCACACATAAATATTGAGTGGTGCAATAAAACACATCTTATCAAGTATCTATTTAAATATATTACAAAAGGCCCGGACCGTGCTAGGGCCGTCATTGAAACGTGTGCATCGGACGGTGCTGGGACCAGTTCACAGGTTGAGGTCGGTAGTAGCAGCCTTGGTGCCCAGCCAGTAGATTCCCAGAGGCAGGCTGAGGATGTCGATGAGGTCCGTGAGTACATTGATTGTCGGTATCTATCTTCCCACGAAGCTACCTGGCGCCTGTTTGAATTTGATATTCACTATAGAACCCCTGCAGTGGAGAGGCTGGCTGTGCATCTCCCTTTCATGAATAACGTTGTGTACCCAGCTAGCCAATCCTTGTCTGATATTGTAGATAACCATCGTTACATGCAGACAACACTGACCGAATGGTTTTCTGCTAATAGGAAGTTCCCAAGCGCTCGAGAACTAACTTATATAGAATTCCCAACAAAGTGGGTTTGGAATAAGAAGTACAAGGAATGGCGCCCGCGCAAGGGGCCCACAAAAATTGGTAGGGCTATCTATATTAATCCGAGCTGTGGTGAGCTTTATTACCTCCGTATGCTCCTCAACGTTGCCAAGGGTGCTACTTCGTATGAAGACCTTCGAACTATTGGTGGTGTTGTATGTCCAACGTTTAAGGATGCGTGCCAGGCTATGGGTCTTCTTGGCGATGATAGTGAGTGGCATGAGGCCCTTAGGGAAGCAGCTATGTGGGGATCATCTGCTCAGATGCGGCAGCTACTTGTTACTATTGTGCTTTTTTGCTCTGTTTGTGACGCATCCTCCCTCTTCCATGACTTCTACCAATTTTTTACTGACGATATACTTTATAACATCAGAAAGATGGTGCAGAGGCCTTCCTATAAAGTTCCAGAGGACCATCTTAAAAATTATGTTTTGCTTGAACTCGATAGCTTGTTTGTGAAAAATGGTGGTTTAATGAAGGACTATGGTTTGCCGGAGCCTGACCGAAGCATACGTAACAAAATTAAGAACAGGTTGCTAGCTGATGAACTGGCCTATGATTGCGAGGACCTCATGCGTGCCCATGCCACCCTCGTTAGCCAGTTGACTGTTGAACAGAAAAATGTCTATGAGGTTGTCACACGGTCCGTCTATGATAAATTAGGACAATGTTTTTTTGTGTATGGATGTGGTGGCACTGGCAAGACATTCCTTTGGAATGCAATTATTTCACGCCTGCGATCCGAGAACCTTATCGTCCTTGCTGTGGCCTCATCTGGAGTTGCTTCCCTATTACTACCTGGCGGTCGTAC